>NW_015393084.1:0-1432 GCF_001527695.2 Protobothrops mucrosquamatus
GGGGGGGGACGAAGGGGTGGAAAAGTGGGAGAGAGCTTTGGAAGAAGACAATGGAGGCTCAAGGGAGCTGCAGACCAGGACCTTCATAAAAGGTTTTAAAACCACAAATAAATGTACGTACCCTGAGAACAATGCGATGGTGACCCAAAGTCAGAAACAACCTTTACCAAAAGACCCCTGCCTAATTTCTTTAACAGGTAACTGAGATGGCTGGAAGGCCACGGGCGTTTTTTGCTGTTCAGTTGCTCAGCTGTGTCTGACTCTTTCAAATCCCACCGACCCTAACACACCAGCCTGGCCCCCGCCACCCCCCACCCCCTCCTCCACTGTCCCCCTGAGTCTGCCCAAAGTCAGGCCCTCCCTCTCTGTCGATATTACACCACGCCACAGACCTAATATATCTTTATTTCAACAGCAACCCTGTGACAGAGTATCCCCTGATATACTGATTACACACCCACTTAAGTGAAGGCTAGATGGCGGAGAGGCTGAGTGGAGGCCCCGCAGGCTCAAACCTCCCAGCCAAGAACCACTCATCAAGGTTTCCTTATTGATGTCTCTGGAGGGTCCCCGTCCTCCAGGTCCAGGTTGTCCCAAAGGTGCCTTTGTTTCAAGAGGCCCCTGGACCTCCCTGTTTTCCGTTGAAGACGTTTCGCTTCTCATCCAAGAAGCTTCTTCTGCTCTGACTGGATGGTGGGGAAGGGAAGGGTTTATACTCCTTGCAGACTGCTGGTCATTTGCCTTCTTTTAGGGAGTCCTTGAGGCCACTTGGAGGTTTACCTGTGTCCTCATGGGACTTTCTTATTATTCTTTGAAGACATTTCCCTTCTCATCCCAGAAGCTTCTTCTGCTCTGACTGGATGGTGGGGAATGGAAGGATTTATACTCCTTGCAGACTGCTGGTCCTTTGCTCTACACCCATTTGCACCACTCAGGTGACCTGGAGGACGCAAACAAAGCTCCAAGTGGTCTCAACGACTCTCTAAAAGAATGCAAATGACCAGCTGTCTGCAAGGAATATAAATCCTTCCAAATCCTCAAAGAAAAAGCAGAAAGTCTAGTTGACTCGTGAAAAAGCATCTTTGGGTTTCCTTATCAATGAAAACAAGGGAAAAACTTATCAAACACAACAAGGATGGTTAAACTAGGATGCTCTTCACGCGATGGCCAAAGACTGAGCAGAGAGTGAGGAGGGGATCTTGGGGTCTCTGCGCTCCGAGTTTAGCTGTGCGCATCCACAGGACGTTGAGTGGACCACGATAACTGCACTTACACAACAGGCTTCCTGAGTTAATACACTGAGCCACCGTGGCCTTACACAACACACTACCTAACACCACACTAAGCCAGCTGCAAAGCCATCTTTACCCGGTAAGCCAGCTTGACCTGCTGCGTGAACCGAGCCCCCACAGAAGCCCCCGAAACGGGCGAC
>NW_015393084.1:10369-22407 GCF_001527695.2 Protobothrops mucrosquamatus
ACGGCACTGATCTTTTTGCCCTGCAAGGCACTTCTCCCTCACATTCAGTAGAGCAGGGGTCTCCAAACATGGCCGCTTTAAGACTTGTGGACTTCAACTCCCAGAATTCCTCAGCCAGCCATGCTGGCTGAGGAATTCTGGGAATTGAAGTCCACAAGTCTTAAAGCGGCCAAGTTTGAAGACCCCTGCAGTAGAGGATGAACGACTGTTTCAGCCTTCAGACACACCTGCATTTGATTCCTGCGCTTGTCTCTGCTAAATTTCCTCTTCTGATGTTCAGTCCATTTCTCTAACCAAGAGCTCCATCTGTATCTAATCCATACCTATTTCTTTACCTAAACCAAAAGCTGACTTTAGGGGGGGGGAACCCTGGAAAAGCTTGAAACTTACTGCTGTTCTCTCTCCCAAAGGTCCACAGATCCGGTAGGTGGGCTGGCTTCACTTCACCCAAGTCCTTAATGAGATGCTGAAGAACAGGGGATCAGGAGCCGCCCTTCTGTGCCCCACTCAAAACCTGGCAGACTTTTTTCACACAGGTTTCTGAGCCACCTGCTGGGTTTCTACTTTCTAAGCCCTCCAGCCCACCCTGTTAGCTCCCTAATCCAAATGCCATGAAATAGTTTAGCTATTAATGTTAATGGACTTGCATCCACATGAAGGGAAGTAAGCAATGGGGCACCACAAGGCTCCGTCTTAGGCCCAGGACTCTTCAATATCTTCATCAATGACTCAGAGGAGGGAATTGGAGGGGAACTCATCAAATTTGCAGATGGCACCAAACTGGCAGGAGTAGCCAACACCCCAGAAGACAAACTCAGGATCCAAAAAGATCTTGACAAACCGGAACAATGGGCCCTCTCCAACAAAATGAGTTTCAATGTGGAGAAAAGCAAAGTCTTACATTTAGGAAGGAAAAATCAAAGGTACGGGTACAGATTAGGCAAAATCTGGCTTAAAAACAGTAACTGTGAGAGGAACCTTGGAGTCCTAGTGGACGATCATTTGACCATGAGCCAGCTATGTGCAGCAGCAGCAGCCCAAAAAACTAATACAGTCCTGGGTTGTATAAACAGAGGCATAGAATCAAGATCATGCGAAGTCTTAGTACCGCTTTATAAAGATTTACTAAGACCACACCTGGAATCCTGCATCCAGTTCTGGTCACCACATTACAAAAAAGATGCTGAGACTTTGGAAAAAGTACAAAGAAGAGCAACTAAGATGATTAAAGGCCTGGAGACTAAAACATAAAAAGAACAGTTGCAGGATTTGGGAATGGCCAGTCTAGAGAAAAGAAGGACTAGGGGGGACAGGATAGCAGCATTCCAGTATTTGAGAGGCTGCCACAAAGAGGAGGGGGTCAACTTATTTTCCGAAGCACCTGAGGGCAGGACAAGAAACAGCGGATGGAAACTAATCAAGGAGAGAACCAACCTGGAGTTAAGCAGAAACTTCCTAACAGTGAGGACAACTAACCAGTGGAACAGCTTGCCACCAAAAGTTGTGGGTGCTCCATCACTGGAGGTTTTTAAGAAGAGACTGGACAGCCATTTGTCTGAAATGGTATAGGGTCTCCTGTTTGAGCAGGGGGTTGCACTAGAAGACCTCCAAGGTCCCTTCCAGTTCTTTTCTGATTGAAGCTGCAGAAATCAAGACATTCTGCATTCACATCTACTAAGGAGGATGTTTGCCTAAAAAAACAATAAAAGTTTAACCTGCCAAGAGTTGCCCTGCTGACTTCAGATGCTGATGATGACCACGAGGCTTTCAAGGCACCGACTGGCCTGTCCCCCTTCTTCCCCTACCCCCATGCCAGACCGAAGCCCCCTGGATCCCCCCCCTCTCCCAGCTCTGCCATTTTATCACTTCAGAGGCCTCCTACGGCCTGAAGGGACAAGCTGATGTCTTGCTGGTCAGAGATCAGAGCGAAGGGCCAGAGCGAAAACACCAGCCTGTTCCTTCAGGGCCGTAGGAGGCCTCCCCTCTGGCCCTGGACGTGTAAGCCGGAGTAAAGCAGAGATTCCCTGATCCTGTTCCTGTCGATCTGGGGCTCGGCTCCTGCCCTTCACCAGCCCCGGTGAAACACAGCCTCTCCTCTGGTTCTCTCTGCCTGCCCGGCTGCTCCCCCTTTCTCTTCTCCTCTGACTGTCTCTCGGTTGCCTTTGGGCTATGCGGCCACCTTCCCTCCCGCGTTCCAGGTGGCTGCCCCCCCCCCAGTCCTTCTGCCTGCAGAGCCTCCCCCAGCTTCTCCCGCAGCCAGACGAGCGTTTCGGCTGTCCTCTTTCTTATTCCCGGAGGGCCCTGGCGGAACCCAAGGCCCATCCCCAGGGGGCTGCAGCTGCTGCTCACGTTTACTCACTGTCGGCTCAGTGCTGCCCCCTCCTCGGAAAGGACATGTGAGGAGGGGGGCACATCCTGCTTGGTAGCATTCTGCCTCTGCCCAGGGCCCACTAGTATAGGCATCAGCTCCCCAAAAGCTCCTCCCCCCCCCCACTGTTTCTCCCAGGGCAGCCAAGAAATTGAGAAGGGGAAAACCTGGCCAAGGGGGGGGGTCCCTCCTCAAGCCTTCTTCACCGGGGATCACGGAAGGTGGAGCTGGAAAAGACCACGAGCGTCACTAAATAGCCGCTCAGAGAGGGCTCCATGAAGCGGTGTACGGTGTAAGTCTAAGGGTCAGATCCAATTTTCAGCCATGCCCGTGCAGGATGGGTGCCTGTCCAGCCTCCTCTTCAAGGGCTGCAGAGGTGGGGGAGCCCACAGCCTCCCCAGGGAGACTCTTTTGTACCTCACCATCAGGACCGTTACGCTAACTCCAAGCGGCATCGTCTCAATTATTCCCTGGCCACTTTCCCTTTGTGGACCTGAACGTGGCTACCGTTTCTCCTGGCGGGACAGGTCCTCAAGACCCTGGTTCCTCCGTTATCCTCTTCCGAATGGAGTCTAACCCACCACCATCCTTCGGGAAGTGGGATCCCCTCCTAATCCTAATCCAGGCCCGTCCTTGGGGTCTGTGGGGTCCCGAGCTTCCCAGACCCTCCTTCCCAATGCAACCCAGACGGTGTTGGCTGGATGCTTCTCCTTCCTCGGGGGCCAGATAACTCCCCCCAGGCTGTGCCTCTCGGGCTGGGCAGAGGGCCCAGGAGCCGGACCCCGAACACTGGGCCTCCTCCAGGCCTGGGAGGCAAGGAGGGGAGGGCCAGAGGGCAGAGCTCAGTTGCAGTTGGCACCCAGCACCAGGGACTTTTGCCCTAGGGCTGCCTGCCCCAACCCTCCTCCTGGGCCAGACTGCAGCTCCTCTAGTCTCCTTGCCCCCCCCCTCTCTCACACACACACACAGTGTGTGTGTATGTGTGCCAGAAAGCAAGGAAAGGCAGAGGTTAACTCCCTTTGACCTCCTGAGTGCCCAGACATGGGGCCAAATTTCCTGATAAAGTTTTATAGGCGGCATTAAACTGAGTTACGAGGCTTTTAGAATCCAGCCACTTGCGAGAAATCAATCGGGAGGGGAGGGATACCTCGTGCCAGGCCTTAATTGGAGGGGGCCTAAGGGGACCTGCTTCTGGAGGAGCCTCACCCTCGTTTCCTGCCCACCATTTTTGCTGAGAATCAGCAAAGTTGCCAAAACTGCGAGTCTCCCATTAATTGCCTAATGAAATATGAGGAGGTTTATGGGCCGCTCAGTCTTCTTCCAGAGTCTGGAGCGGCTGCAGCAGCCAGAATTTATCCCCAGTGGCCACTTTCACAAGCCTCCCCCCCCCCGCTCTATTTGTCTTGTTAGGGACCCTTTAGGCCTCTATCTACCTTGGTGGGGAGGGGAAAGAAGACCCCGAAGCAGGGTGAGGGCTGCCTTAGCCCAAATGCCCACCCACCAGTCGCCCAAAAAGTCAAACTTCAAGGCAGCTGCTGCCCAGCCAGTCAAAAAGGGTCCCACACTGCTAGGATCTAAAGAGGAAGCTCAGCCCAACACACACACACACACACACACACACACACACACACACACACACACACACACACACACACACACACACCAGCATCCCTCAGAAGGCATACAATGCCCATTGTATGGTTGACTTTCAACCAGGGACCCACATTGAGCAGCCGTTCCCGTTCTCTTTCAACCCAGTGCAGGGAATTTTCCACCGCTGCCTTGTCTCCAAGGTGGGGTTCCCTGGGGACCCCCTGCACCAAGCAGGCCCCCGGCCTCCCAGCGACACGGGCGGCAGCTTCTTGCTGCGGAACAATGAGGAATGAAGGCCATGGAGGCTCTGAATGGACTCCTGGGCCAGATGGAGGGCAGGTCCCAGAGTGTCGCAGAGGAACCGCTGGGCACCATCTCAGAGCAACTGGCTGAATTCTGCCCAGAGAAGCCCAGAAGACGGGAGAGGAGCCGCCAGTCTTGTTGCCATATTTCAGAAAGGGGGGGGCCCAGCAGACTCGGGAAACGAAGACCAGCCACCTTGACATCCATACCTAGGAAAATCCTAGAAAATATAGTGAAGCCGTGGGTTCCGTAGGCGTTTGGAAAGGGGCAAGGTGGTTTCCCAGATCCGTCGGCACGGCTCATGCCGACGAAGCTTACTGCTTTCTTTAAATTAATTTAAACAAAATTAAATTCTCTGACAGTGATACCTGATTGGTGGACCAAGGGAACGAAGCCCTGTGCTCAGACTTCAGTAAGACATCCGACAGACCACAGTCTCACTGATAAACTGGGACAGAGAGAGATGGGACAGCCTCATTCCCAGACGGATTTGCAGTGGACTGAATGACTGTGGACAGCATGTGGCCCTTAAGGGTCCACCTGGAAGGAGGGAGGTGCAGCAGGGCACCCTGGGGTTCTGTCTCGGACCTTCACGAAAGACTTAGATGGGGGAACTGAAGAGATCTTCATAGAAGACGTTTTGGGGGACACAAAGCTGGGGGGAGGGGTTGCTAGCGCTCCAGAAGACATGCTCCAGGCTCAGAAAGATCCCGACAGACTTCCAACACTGGCCCTGAGGCATCACCATGTTCATTGGTGAGAAATATAGATTCTGCACTTGGACAGGAAAAAAACAGGCACAAGAGGCAGAGGACGGGGGACTCGGCCCAGCGACAATCCTTGTGAGAAGAATCTGGGCGATGCAGATTAAATGTGAGCCAGAGAGCCAACGTACTCCTGGGCTGGGCCCACAGCAGCACAGTGTCAACAATACCCTAAGTGACAGCACTGATGAGCCCACGTGTGGAATATCGTGGCCAGTTACCTTCACCGTAATACCAGAAAGAATGCTGAGGTCCTGGCAAGAGTGCAGAGAGGAGCACGGAGGATGGTGAGGGGCCTGGGGTTTAAGTCCCAGGAAGAGAATTTGGGGCTTTGTCTAAAGAGGAAGCCGAGGGAAGATACGGCAGCCTTTCAACAGGTGAAGAGGGGGTGGATTTATCCTCCGTGATGCCCAAAGGCAGGAGAAGCAACGGGCGGATGCTGACAAGAGGGAGAGCCAAACTCCAAATTGGGACAAAGTCTCCACCGAGGACCTTCCGCCCTGGAGGCTCTCAAGAACCGGCAGGTGGATTTCTGGCCTGGGGGAAAAGGGGGTTCTGGCCAGATCAGAGACTGGATCGGCTCATGGGCTAGACGTCTGTGGGGTGGAGGGGGGAGAAAGGGAGTCCAGAGGCAGCGTCAAGGGGCCTCTTACAGCCCCATCATCTGACCTCCTTCGTGCACTTCCCCGGAAGGGGAGGGACCCGGCCCACTCATCCCTCCTGAACCTTCTGTGTTTTAACCACAAAAAGCGCAGGATGGATGGGAAGGCGATTGGTGGGGCTATTTGGAGAGGCAGAATCTTCTAAGAAGAGGTCCCTGACCTTTTGGGCACCAGGGACCGGTTCCGTGGAGTTTTTTCCGTGGACCGGAGAGTGCGTGGTTTCATGTACTGCCTGCATCCCATGGATGGGGCTTTGCTTATTTCTGGCATGCCGTGGCCCGGTGCCAGTCCACGGACTGGGGGTTGGGCACCCCTGATCTAAGCTCTCTGAGTCATAAGAGACAAATGCTCCACTTTGTTCCTCCTAGACTTCCTTCCTCTGGAGTGCAAAGTCCAGTTCCAGATTTGCACCTTCAGGAGGGTCCCAGAATCCACCAGCGGGGAAGGGGGTCAGAGAACCTGGCAGGGAAGGGTTGAAGGAACAGGGGACGCTTTTAGCCCAGGGAGGAAACCCGGAAGGAACTTGCACAGAATTGAGCAAGTATCTGCTTAGGCTTCCACAGAGGTAGCCCTCCAATCAAGGGTACATGAAGACTGATTTCAGCTGAATGGCAGGAGACTGTTCTGATGATTGGACAAGCGGAGGTCTTCCCTCTTCCTCCCTGGTGCCCTTCAAATGTGGGCAGAAAGCCACTTAATTGGGAATGCTCCAGTTCTGACCTTCTTGAACCACGCAGAAGGACGTCCGCCCCAAAGATGCTTCAACCCTGGATTCCTGAGGCTCCCAAGAGGGCTGTTTTTGGCCCCAACAGCCCAAGTGGAGCAGGCAGGAGTAGCGCCATAGAAAGACCTACCCATCGCACTTCTCTTTCTCCAAGCCCCCCCCCCCCGCTTGTATGGTCTCCGGGCAGCCCAGTCAGCTTTGGAGGGAAACCAGAGCAGAAGAACGCTACGAGGCCACCACTGCTCTTCACGGAAGACGCCCCCCGGCCCCCATTTGGCCTGTTGGACTTCTGGGAAGAGGGACTTCACTCCAGCAGGGACTTTTCTCCCAGAAATCTCTGAGGATGAGTGACATCATGCTAAAAATGCACACAGCCCTTCCAGACTAAAAATAATGTGGATTCAGCCCGACTTGCACATTTCTGACACCGAGTCATGTAACACATCCAGCCTGTTATCTTGTCCAACTTGTGTGTGGGGGTCTCACTTTCCACTTTTGAGGCCTGGAGAGGTGGACGGGGCTCTTACGGCTGCCTGGCCTACAACACGTTCTCTTGACCCTTTGCCAGTTTTGGCCTATTCAGGGGACGATGGACACAGGAAGGAGGAGAGCCCTCTCGGCAATGGCGTGTCCAGTCCCAAGAAGCCCCCTTGGACGCAGGGCCCCATGGCAAGTGCCTTCCCATCACAGTGGCCCTTTGGGGAGCCAGATGTTTGGGCACAGCTGCAGGAGTCTTTGGAGGAACTGATTTCCATCAAGGCTGAGAGCCACTTTAGGGAGCTGATCCTCCCTGCAGGGCAGAGCCCCTGGGCCTCCGAGGTCTCTCCCGGCCTCTTTAGGGCCACTGGAGGAGGCGCCCTTCGGAGATGCCTTGGGGGAGGGGCGTTCGGCACCTGCCACTCTCACCTCAGGGTCAGAGAGAAGCAGGGGACAGCTGAACCTCTACACCCTGTAGGTGCTATTATGGGATGTAATAAGGAACGACTGTAGCTGTCTGCAAAGAAATGTAGAGCTGCCCTAATGGAAAGACTTTGCACTGCAGACACGGCAGGAAAGGAGAAGCCCCCCCCGCCACTTCCTTCTTTCCCTCTCAGCTGCTTCCACATGCAGAAGCTGGGGGAGACCTCGGTGCGACTGCTGGGCAGCACAGAACACCTCCCCCCCCCAGGCCGCCTGGTGCAAGAGACCACTGGCAGCCCTGCCGAGCAGGCCAAGGAAAGCATTTGACCTTGCAGGAGACGGGCCTGGGCTGCTTGGCAAAACCGTTTCAGGAAGCACAAAACGCCACAAGAGCCTCCCTGAAGACCTGGGGTTGGGCCTCCTCCTCCTCCTCCTCCTCCTCCTCCTCATTCCGGCCTCACTGGACACGGCGGCAGAGTTGGGCATTGCAACCAGCCCCCCCCCCAAGGAGGGCCCTGCTCACCCACCCTTGGCCAACTGGTCTGGCCCTGGTTGTGCCAGCTCTGACCGCCCAGCGACCCCCCCCAGCCCCCTCCCCAATTTGGGAAGCCTAACGCAGTGGCCGCTGGAAAAGAGAGGCCGCCGCCTCTGCCCTGGGATGCCCCCCCCGGGCCCCGACCCCTCTGGCCAAGCAAANCAACCAGCGCAACTTTGTAACTCACGCTGACCCCATAATTTTATTTTAAAAACACAAAAATCCACATCCACCCTCCAGGGCCCTCCGGGGAAATTCCCTCTCAGAAAAAGGATTAGAGCGAATATCCAGATTTTATGAAAATGTTATTGGGCGTCTTTGGTGAGCCGGTTTGTGGGAGGGGGCAGAGGAGGAGACCCACGCCGGCAGGGCCACGCTGATCGGGGGGGGGGAAAGGCTACTCCTGTCCAGCCAGCAGAAGTGGGGGGGGCTTCCTGTGCTCTGCTGCCTGCACCCCCATCTTCTGCAGGGCTGGGTGGCTTCCGGGGGCTGCGGCTGCTGTGGCGGAAAGGACTGCCGGACGGGCGACTTTGGGGTTCTGGGTGCTGTAGGAAACGAGATGGTTACTAAGCTACCTCTAGAAGCTGCCAAGGCCAGGTCCTCCCCCAGGGGAGCAGGCCTTGAGCGGAACTGCCTTGCCCGGCTGCCAGGCCCCTCTTCCCCCCGCCCATCCCCACTTTCCCCCTGTAGAGGTTCTGAGTCCAGGACTGGGGCTGTCTCCCTCTCCCCCACGGCCTTTACCTTCCCCACGTACAGTGGCTCTGTGCCCGTGTATTCCTCCACCACGAAGAACTGGTTCCAGACCCAGCCACGCTTCACCCGCCCAGCGCCGGGCAAACCGCCATCCCCAGGTGCCCCTGGGCCGGGCCCCCCGGATGCCCCTGGCAGAGACTGGGCTGTTGGCAGACGGTCTGGGCCACCCAGAAGGCACAGCAGCAGCAGCAGCAGCAGCAGGAGCCCACTTCCCGGGGGGCGATGGGGCACCATCACTGCAGAGTCCTGGGAGCAGGGAGGGGGCCCGCAGGCATCCTTGGGGGGGAAAGGGGAGCCACCGGCCGGGGCTGTGGGTCAGTCATCCATGGGAGGCAGGGCTGGTGACCGTCCGGAGCAGCTCCACTTCCCAGGCTGATGAGCAGGAGGATCACACGGAGGCCCAACGCCCAGCAATCCACGTCCTTCTGGGCAGGCAGGTGGGCATCGACTGGGTCAGACCGATGCAGAGGAGACCCCCTTCTTTCCCTGGAACCGGCCCCCAGGCAGCTACTCCCAAACCGACCCAGCGTGGCCTCGGAGGGCGTGTGGAGGTGCACACCAGTCTCTTGGCTCCGGCCACGGCTGGCTCCTTGCGGGAAGCTGGTGGGCACAAAGCCCCATCAGAGCAACGGCCTGGCACACCCAGCAGACTTTGCCCAGCTACAGCTGCTCCTGGCCGGGCTGGCACTGAGGCTCCATGGCTTTCGCTGGCCAGGCGGCTCCTACGCATCCAGCAGCAGCGGCCACCGTCCTCCGCGGGTCAAAGGGGCAGCGGGCAACGGCATCCTCCTGGCACCTGGAAGAGACAACACCATCGCTGGGGACAAGGCAAGCCAAGAGCCCGAGAGAGGCGCCCTGTTTCCCTACCGGCTCCTGGGCTGGGGGCTGCTCTGGCCGGCTGCCCACCAAACGCCCAGCCAGAGCCCCCTTGCCCAGGCCGGGTGGGCTGTGGAGATGCTGCTGCTTTCTAACACAGGCAGAAAGCTGGAACAATCCTCCCCAGGGCCATCCCGTCCTTCCCTCCCTCCCTCCCTCCCTCCCTCCCTCCTTCTCCTCCTCTCACTCAGCCCATAAACTGTTGTCACTGGTCAGGGCTGGCCGAGACTGGTGGGGAGGGAGGTGGCACTTTTATGGGTCAGCAATTGCACGAGTTCTGCCAAAGCCGAGACCCAAAGGCAGAGGGCATGGGGGGGGGGGAGAGGGAAGGCAGAAGCTGACCAGCTCGGCTTCTGTGCCCAGCAAAGAGGTCAGTCAGTGGCTACTTCAGAGTTCCCCCTCAGCAGCAGCAGCAGCCTGCCCTGCTCCTGACCCGGGGAGGGCTGGGAGACACCCGCCCCCCAGATACCCACCCTGTGATACCCACCCTGTTCCCTGGCAGCCTCCTCCGAAGGGAGGGGGAGGGGCCCTCCCTGCCCTTGCCCCCAGGAGAAAGGCTTTCTCTCCACAGGTGCCAGAGAGCGCGAAGCCCCCTCCCCTGTTGCCCAGGGATGCAGGGGGAGATTTCTGTGCAGTTTAAAATAATCCTTCTTAAAACAAAAACATAATAAAACAAATTTCTTTCATTTCCTGGTATACACTTAAAGATAATTTTTTAGCTTTGTGCGAACTGTGGAAGGTTTACAAATGCAACCCAAGGAAAAAAAATTGTTCCCCCACCCCTGGAAATTCAGCCCCCGGGGAACCACCGAGATACCCGGGAAGAGGGCAGCGCCCACGAGGCTGCTCTTGCCCCCCCCCGCCCCCCCCTTTCGCACAGGTTGCTTGTGTGGGGAGGGTAGTCGGGCCTCCCTCCCTCCCCCCACCCCGCTCTCGTGCAACCTGTGCATTTGCATTCCTCCGCCCCTCCTTCTCGGCCCCCCCGTCTCCGCCGGGGGTCAGCCAATTCTTTCTCCCGCGACCGGCTCTGGGCCCCACCCCTCCGCCCCTTCTCTGGGGAAGGAGGGCAGGTGGGGGGCCTCTCCCGGCTGCTGCGGCTCCCCGCTCCCGGTCCAGGCAGAACCGGGACAGCCGCCTGGGACCCTCCGCTGTCTTCAGCCGCCTCTGCCACCAGCCTCCAGCCGCAGCGACGCCCCCTCCCCGCCCCCCCAGCTCAGCCCAGCAAACGGAACCACCGGCCGCCCTTCCTCCGCGGGGCGTGGTGGTGGGCGCCGCCGGGACCCCTGGCGACTCGGCCGCTGCCTCGCAGCCCCCCGGCCCGGCCCGCCTCGCCGGGCCAGGAGAGTTACGGGTCGCTTCTTCTCGGTTTCAGCCGATTTTGGCCCACTTTGCCAGGGAATTCGCGGCCGGCTAATGGCCGCCCAGCCTAGAGGCAGCCCCGGCTGAAGCGCCGGTCCCAGCAGCCGCGCAGCCCAGAGGCCCCGTGCGGGACGGGAGCGCCGGGGGAGGCCGGTCCGTCGGGCGAGCCTTGCTAAGGAGGACCAGGGCGGGCAAGGAAAGGGAGCCCCCGGCGCTTCCCTGCATGGGAGGCTGTGCTGGGCGCCGCTACTCCTCCAGGCCGGAGAGGCGGCAAGCCGGCCGATGCCACCCCGGGCTGGAGGGCTTCTTCCCTCGCCCTCCTGGCAGCGCCAGCAGCTTCCAAGAGCCGCTTCGCTCTTTCGGAGGGAGGGAGGTTAAAAATCTCCTCCTCTCTCTCTCTCTCTCTCCTTCTACGCCCCTGAGCCCAAGGTCCGCGCTCATTTCGCACCCAGAGCCCTGCACAACCAGGCTGCTCCCCAGCGCATCCTCTCCGTCAAGACCCCGCAGAAGAGACCTCCGTCTCAAGGAGCGCTGTAAGAAGACGCGTAGCGGGGATCCCCAATTCCCCAAGTTCAGACGTGCAGAGGTCAGTCTGAGCCAGTCAGTTGATGGTCCAGAACCAACCAGGAGCGATCCCCCCCCCGCCCCCGCCCCAAAAGCTCCGCGCTCTGCCCAGGGCGGCTGCTCCGTCTGCGGGGAAGAGGCTCGCTCAGAAAACGTGCAGAGCCCCCCACCTGGGCTGGGAGAAGGCGAGCGCTGCGCAGGCTGGCCTGACCCCTGCTTAGCCAAGGCCACACTCGAAGATAATGGCAGCGTTACACGTATCGACAAAAGAATTAAAGGGAGAATTAAAGGGGCTGAAAGGCGAGAGCGGAAGCTCCGTCCCATATTTGGGGTAGACCTGGATGCCCCGATAGACCGGTCTCACCGGAAAAGACATAACGGCTGCCACACACGACCCCCCCCCAGCCCCGTTTTAGGCCAGTCACGTGGAACCAAATGCGAACTCAGCAGCCTAAGACGCTGGGCAAGCAGGTGGTGGGGGGCAGGGTGGAAGTCCGGACGGTTCCCCCCCTCCAGAAGCCACTGCCCCCTGCTTCACGAGCGGTCCTGGTGCCCTCTTCCAAGACAGAGACCGCCCAGAAGGGGGCATCTGTAAGCCTCCAGATGGGGTCTCAGTTATGGGGCGGGGGGGGGGGGG
>NW_015393084.1:23216-26116 GCF_001527695.2 Protobothrops mucrosquamatus
CAAAGCCACCACCAGGGGCCCTGCCTGAAGGTTGGGGGCCTCTGAGAAGTCAGCAGACCAGGGCTTTCTCGGGGGGGGGGTCTAGGCAAACCCATCTGGATACAACCAACGCACGCGTACCACACATCCACAGAGCGCACCAGCAAACGTGTCCCACCTCCACGTGCCAGGCCCGGGCAACGGTTGCTGTGGGAACCAGAACTTGCCTGGGGAATCTTCCCCCCCCCGCCCGACCGTGGCCTTTTGCTTGCGCTGCTGCCGCATCCCTCCCTCAAGAAGCCCCCCCACCCTCACACACCTCCTTTGGTCTCTGGGAGGGCTGGACCCGAGGCCCACCCGCCTCCCGCCCCCACTTTCCCAGGCTTGGTGGCAACGGCACGTGCCTCCCTCCCTGCCCGCCCCCCCCCTCCCCGCTTTCTCGGTGTGTGTTTGGCAGAACCGTACTGTACATCATGTTGACAGTAGAAATTACATCCTGAGCTTATGTTTTACATTCTGCCCTGTCAGAACTCACCGCAGCCCAGTGATCAGGACAAATTGAATGGCACCCCGTCCGTGTCGATATTTATTTCATTTTACCGATGCAGCGGTGGGGGAGGGGGGACTACCGGCAGCCCTCACAGCAAGCACACGCCTGCCCGGCCATGTGGGGGCTCTTTCTGGGGGCCCTGGAGGACAGGGGGAGGGAGGCCAGAAAGGAAAGCAGACTCCCCCTCCCACAGGCACCACAGCTAGCAGGGCACAGCCCTCCCTCCCCCTCCCCGCAGGAGCAACACAGGGGCCATCATCTATCCCTGCCTGAGAAGGGCAAGATTCTCCAACAAACGGCTTTTCCGGGTTCTGCCAGTGTGGGAAAATAGCAGCCCAGGAATGGCTCTTTTCTCCTTTTAAACCAGATCCAATTCCACTTAACTCTCCTTTCCGGGGAGGGGGGAGGCAGGGGGAGAGAGAGGGAGAGGGTCTGTACAGTTTCCATGTCCCAGGACCTGCTCCACAGGAGTCAGCTTGCAACCAGAGCAGCCTCTGGAGAAATGGGGGACCCCTTGGCCCTCCGAGCCCCTGGCCAGCTGAGCGTCTTCTGACCACCCAGTTCCCCTCCTCTCTCTCTCTCTCTGGAAGAAGGGCAGATCCCCCAGGCGCCTAAGAGCTGCCCCCCCCATCCCGACCGGTTCCTGGTGGGCCTGGGGGTGGTGGGCTCCTGCTGCCACAAGAGGCTTCAGCCCCTCTGATCATTGCCAGCTCCTGGCTAAAGAGATGACCCACCAGGAGAAGATGGGTGCAGCCCCCCCCCTCCAGAAGGTAAACCCATGCTGCTCTCCAGGCTGGCCATCCACGCCCCTTCCGGATGCACCCCTCCCTGGCCAGGCCGCCCCTTCTGCCAGTGCCCAGGAGGGCAGGAGACAGAGGGAGGGTCTGCAAGAGGCCCAGCTCAGCCCTGTCCCGGGCTCTGCCCCCCTGCCCTGCCCTGCCAATGCCCCCCCTCTGCCCAGATTCACAGGCAACGCCAGAAGGGAAAGAGCCCCGGGATAATCCCAGCCACACTCCAGCTTTAATAAGGAAGGGTCCAGAAAGCCATTACACTTATTAAAAGTGTAATCTTTTCTGCCCTTGAAGTAAATGGCCAGCTTCCTTTTTCTGGCTTCTCAGAATTACTTTCCCAGTGGGGGGGCCTCTTCATGGCTTTTCTTCTCACTGGGCTGGAAGCCGCCCAAGTGGAGGGGAGGGGGGAGGAATGAATGGATACCTCCTACCCCCCCACCCCGTACCAGCTTCCACACCCTGCAAGGGGCGGGGCTTCCCTTCCCCCTCCCCAAAATGTTAATGACCAGCCAGTTGATGGTTTCCACCAAACTTTGGCCGAGTCTTCGGAGCCGGGAAAGGTGTTTGTTAAAACTCTCACACCGTCCCTGTTTGGGAAAGGTCTTTGCAAGTGAAAATATTTCTTTTTTTTTTTTTCCATCTTCTTTGGGCCGAGTTTGAAAGAAATTTTAATTGCAAAGAACATCTCAGCGTCTCCCTGGGGGGAGAGGGCTTTTACAGCCAGAACCGTCTCGCTCCGCAATAATTCTTCGCCAAACAGGGAAGTTTCATGCTTCAGCTCCACGGATGCAGCGCATTAATTGGCCTTTCAAGACGGACAGGAGCAGAGACGGGCACAACCCGGAGAGCCCCCCCCCCAGGAAGAGGGCGAGGACCCCACGTTCCTGGGGGAGGGGCGGGAGCCAGCCCTTTGGGTGGGAGGCCCCAAGACCACCAAGTCTGGGTGGAGGAAAGTTCATCTCTAGGGCAGGCAGTTCAGCCCAAGGGCACACACACACACAGCCATGCACAGGCATGCACGCACTGGCCCCCTCCCCCCTCCCGCCCCCCAATCGTGGGGAGAGTCAGCTGGGAGAAACTGGTGGGCCCTGCTCAAACAGCCTGATCTTCCCACAGAGCCCTCCTGGTCCCAAAGCCGAAGGTGGGGGGCTGCCCTCCCACCCCTTGCAGCCTGCCCCAGGCAGAGGCCAGACTCCCTGCAGGCAAGGGTCTTCACTGCCCACATGCTCCCCCCCGCCACACACACACGCACACACACACACACCCAGGGCAAGGGCAAGGTTGTGGCCCTCGGTCCCAGGCTCCGGAGCCCCATCCCCTTCCGCAAAGGCCAGGCCGGCCTCTGCAGCCCAGCGCAGCCCAGGAGGGAGGGAGGGAGGGAGAGGCGGCTGGGGCACCTGCTGCAGGGGGGCCGGGAGAGCCCGCTGACCGTGCCAGCGGACGCTAAGCATTCAGAGGGAGAAGTACCGATTAAAATGAAAACATTAAATGGATTTTCTGCCCCCTGACAAACATAGAAGGAATTGGCTTCTTTTAATCAAATGTTTGGCAGAAATATGAATTATTTATCACTCAATATG
>NW_015393084.1:27962-31569 GCF_001527695.2 Protobothrops mucrosquamatus
GCATCGCCCTTCCCGCTCCCTCCAGAGCCGGCCAGCCGCGCAAGGCCCAGCCCCGAGGGCGGCTCCCGGCGCTGCTGCTGGCCTCGGCTGCCCCGGCCTGGGCATCCGCCCTGGCCACGCCCGTCCCCGGCGGAGCTTCCGCAGCCCCGCAGACGGAGGCAGCTGGGAGGCCCAGGAGCCAACCCGGGCACAGCTCCGCGGAGAGCCGGGGGGGGCCTAACAGCTGGTGGCGCCCCCCCAATCTGACTTCCCCCCCATTCACCTTCAGCCGGTTCTGATCTCTGAACCGCAGGGGGGGGCTGAAGCCATGCTCCTTCTGCAGGCCTCTGCTCTCTGGGGGGGGGTGTCCCACCACGGGGCAAACAGGTGGTTCCCCTAGTTGTTCAGCTCTCAAATTTCAGGAAGCTTGTTCTGCTAAGTCCGGTTCTGGCTAGGGCAGCCCTTTGGGGGACTAGGAGCCGGTTAGGGGGAACTGGGCAAAGGCAAACCCATTCCGGGTGGTTGTCCGTCCCCCAAGAAACCTCAGTCTGGATGCCCACGCAGAGCAGGCATTGGGCTCTGTGGCCCCTGGGAGCCTCCCAGCCGAGAGGTTCTCTGGAAATGGCATTTTGGACCCCTCTAATTGTTGCCTTCTCCATGGAAGGAGGCAGGGAGGCTGCCGCCCAGGTGCTCTGCACAGCTGGTGGGCACATCTGCAGAGACAGATGTGGCCTAACAGTCCCAGAGGGTCTCCTGGAATCTGGGCTGGAGTCAGCGGTGCTGCTCTGACCCGAAAGAAGAGGGGCCAGTGGGGCCCACAGAAGCAAAAGCCGTGGTGGCCACAAAGGCCCGGGATCGGTGCCCACAGAAAAAGCTCAGATGACCTAATTACTGTAAGGAACAAAACTTTCTACAGAGTCCCTGGAACCATAAGGGAGCAGGACAAAAAGAGCCCCAGGGCTGGAGGCTCCTCAGCCGGGCCTGGGATGCTGCCTGCAGAGCTGCTTCCCTGGCCAGCCCCCTCCCACCTGCTGCTCCCCCACCCGGTACCCTCCAGGAAGGCTCAAGTCCCAGCACTGAGAAAGGCTTGCGTGAACGACCCGGGGTGCTTGAAAGCTGGGGTTTCATTTCATACACACACACACACACACACACACCGCCTAATCCAGACAGGAAAACCCAGCTAACCCAAAATCTGATCAGGGCACATCCAGGCGTTCAGAAAGAACTCGGAGGTTGCTGTGCCTCTAAAATCAGCTTCCCTTCTGGAATAATGGAAATTAGCCAATAAAATGCCGACTCTTAGAAAGGCTCCACGGCTTTTTAAAGTTCCGTTCAGTCTTTCTCGGTCCCTGCGGTTGTTTTGGCAAGATTTCCAAAGTGATTTGCCATTGCTTCTTTCCTAGGGCTGAGGGAGAGGGACTGGCCCCAGGTCATCCAGCTGACTTTCTGGCCTAGGTGGGACTAGAGCTCACCGCCTCCTGGTTCTAGCCTGGCGCAGGATTAGGATTAGGGTTCGGGTCAGTTCCCCAACCAACAGGCCAGATAGCTCTTCTCAAGCGAGTGGGAAGCGGCCCAAGGGCGAAGGCTTCAGAACCGGCGCTCGGGTCTCCGCAGGTCACTCGCCCTGGGCAGCGAGGGGCTAAGGTGGACTTTGCCACAGCTGTGTGGAAGGATGATCAGAGGGGCTTCAAAAAAAGAAGCCATCGTCCTTGCCCCTCCGTGTTTTAGAGCTTCTGAGACGGTTAACTACTACTGGAACAGAATTGTTTCCAAAGACTTTTGCAAATTCCTTGCTCAAACTTCTAGCAAACTTTGCCATCTGAGTTCTGTTATTAAGTAAAGGTCAAATCAGATTTTTTTTAAAAAAAAAATCCCCCACATACAATTAGAACTGAAATCACTCCTTGTTATCATCTTCATCAATGAACTTGCAAGGGGCCAGGGCCAAGTTTGCTAACAACACATTGTTCAGTGTGTGTGTTTTTTAAAAAGTAAAAGTGGCAGAAGGACTCCAAAAAGAAGTCTGAAGTGAGGAAGGGGCACCAGAAGAGCCCCCCCCCCACCAACCCTCAAGTGATACCCAACAAAAATGACGACACGTCTTCACCAATGAGGAAAAGCCACACCAGTCGGTGCGTCTCTTACAGCAGGTCTCAGAGGCACCCAAAGGCTCCCAGGTGGCTGCTTTTTGGAGGGGGGGGAGAGGGAGGCTGATAGCATGGAGGCCTGGGGGGGGGTCTTTGCCTCAGCCGCCTTTTCCTCAAAAGTTCGTTCAGAGGCCAGCAGCTCTGTGGCTGCATAAGAGAGGTCAAGAGACCCCCAGAGCAGACAACATCTGGAGCAGAGCGGCACCCAGTCTCGGCAAGAGAGAAGACCAGGGACCAAAGCCCCAGAGAGGAGACGCCTGTCTCGATGGAGAATAAGGAGAGGCCCCCTCCTCAGTTCCTCACATGGGCACCCCTGCTTCCACCTGGCCGCCCAGAAATAGAAATCCAGTCCCGTGTCTGGTCATCAACTTCTTTAGGGAAGCCCCTGAGATTTTCCCAGGGCCCCCTGCCCATCCTGGGCCCCCAAGAGGCCCCCAAGAGCCTCTGCAGTGCCAACACCTGGGGAGACAGTTACGCCCTCCCTGCAAGGAAGGCAGAGCCAACCCTGCAGCCAGCAGGCAGCCCAGACTCATGCCAGGCCTAGGAACGGCGCCTCTGGGTTGCCCCAGGTAGAAGCGACAGGCCCAAGAAGGTGCCAGGGCCTGCTCCACCTGCAGGATCCGGGCCTTGGCCTTCAAGGCGTCAGGCGGTTTTCTGGGAGGGGGAAAAGGAAGTGCTCTGCCACAGTGGGCCAAAACGCCAGCAGGAAAGGTCAAAGGAGCAAGAGGCAAGCCGAACAGGCCTGGCATCCTACTTCTTCCTCCCTCCCTCCCTCCCTCCCACCCCCCAAGAGGTTGGCTGCTTCAGGCAGACAGACACACACACACACACACACACACACCACTGCTTCATCCCAGCAAACCTCACTGGCAAACAGGATCGCCTTACCCGCCTGCACACACGGATGCACAGAGTCCCAAACAGATTCTCTGCAGCAGCTCTCCAGGTGGGGGGGGGGGGGCGGCACCAGCAGCTGTCTCAAATGGGCAGGAGCTCAGCTCCCCCAAAATTAATCCCGGGCAGCCAGGGGCCTTGTCCAGACACCCAAAGCGAGAAAGGGAAGAGCCCAAACCAAGAGACCCCCACCCCCAACCTGTGATCAAGGTTCCTACAGCCAAAGCAGAAGCCACCCCACCCTGACCTGCCACCCCTTTCCTGGTGCTCCTGCTCAGCCCAAAGGAGGGGGTCACTGGGAGGGACAGGGGCTCTCTTGGTGCCCGGAGGAGCCCAGGGACACGGCTGCTTCCAAGCAGGTGAGCTGCCCCTTCGGCTTCCAGGGCTGCAGCACAAACTCCCCCGGGTGGTTCTGGGGGGGCCCAAGCAGAGGGAGCGGCCACCCAGAGGCACCAACACTCTGGGGACAAGTGGCACCCAGGGGAGCTTCTGGTTCCTGGGCGACCCTGGCCTGGCCTTCCCATAGCCAGGGGGCGTTTCTGGAGAAGCAGCCTGGTCCATACAGCCCTCCCTCCCTCCCTCCC
>NW_015393084.1:33498-35663 GCF_001527695.2 Protobothrops mucrosquamatus
CCCGGTCTCCTAGGGGACCCTTGCGAGGCTGCCATGCTCTTCCTGCCCCTCCCCCTTTCTTTGGCCCTTGCCCTCCCCCACCAGAAACCTCCCCCAACTTTGCTCAGGCTGGTTTCCTCTTGCCTGCAGGCCTGACATGAACCCCCCTACCCCTCATGGGGAGGGGAGGCCCTGAGGTGGCCCCAGAATTTGGAGAGGATCCTTCCGGCTTAGAGGGTCCTCCCCCCCATTGCTCACCTTCTCTTCTGCCCCTCTCTGGCTTCCTGCTGGGGGGGGGCAGGGCTCCCGGGTGGAGAAGGCCACAAGAGAGGACAGAGAAGAGAGCAGGTCCCCCCCCCCAGGAGGGCACGCAAGGCCCCCTTCAACTCAAACCCCCTCGCAGAGCAGAACACTGACCGGCTTGCAGGGATGGGGGGAGGAGTGGGGGCAGCTACAGATGCACGTCCAGAATGTGTTTTGAGGGAGGCTTGCTCTGCGATTTGGTTGGATGGTCCTTGGGGTAGCTTGCCTTATGCCACAAAGTACTCTGCGCATGGGCAGGGGACAGCCCAGCAGAAGCATGGTAATCTTCATCAATCCCAAACCAGGATTGGCGTTGCCTAGAGCAGTTGCAGCAGCCAGAGTTGCCGTATTCCTGGTGGGCACCGGCCACGCCCGGCCACAGGAGATCCCCAGGGACCCTGCATGAAGGACTCCCCTGCGCCCCTCGATTCCCTGGGAGCCCCAAGCCATTTCCTGCCTCTGTGTAGCAGATGTGTGCTTAGACTCTGCTGCCTTTATGAATAATTTGTTGCGCAGTTATAAAGCAAATATTTAATTGAACTTTATGCAAAATGTGCTGCCACTGCTGCAGTCCTGCAGCTTCAGAAAGGGAGACGTGCCAGGCACCTGCCAGCGCCCCTACCTGCTTCTGTTCCTGGGAGGTGGGCAGGGGGGGATGTTCCAATGGTCTGAAAGACAGCTGGAGGAAGGTTTCGTGGAGGGCACCCATGAGATCACCCAGACATGTCTCGTTCCAAGGCTTTGCTCCAGGAGCCACGCAGAGGCTGCAGCAAGGCACCCCTTCTTCAGCTTCTTCCTTGCTGGAGGGGCTCACCCAGCCAAAAGGGGAGTGCTGGGCCCTCTACACGCCCCCCCCAATTTGGACATCCTGGCATGCTGCAGGGGTCCCACACAGCCCAGAGGATTCCTGCATCTCCACCTGCCACCCTCCTGAGCTGGTCTGTGCAGCAGCCCCCTCTGCCAGAGGCGCGCGCACACACACACACACACACACAGAGGGAGCTTTTCCTCTCGGAGCCTGTAACGCTGTCATCTCTTGATCTATGGCCTCTGCTTACATCGGAAGAATTAGTGATCCTCCAGTGGCTCTCCGCACCTGGCAGGGAGCCCCCTCCTGGGCCTTTGCTCACAGCTTCCAGCGCACCTGGCCAGTTCGGAAGCCAGAGAGGCAGCTCTGTGTGGTGGTGGGGCTGTGGGAGCTGCCTGTCTGGGGTCCCTCCCAGGTTTCCTCTAAACGGGATGGGAGAAGGGCCCTTGAGAGGTCATCCATCCCCCAATACGCTCACTGCCTTTGTGGACCTGCAGGAAATTCCTCCCTTTCCCTCCCTCCCTCCCTCCCTTGCTGGGCCTTTAGCTTCCTCAAGCCCAGCCCATTCGGTTCTGTAAAGGGGGAGGGGGAGGCTTGGGGGGGGACATTTTTTTGAATCTCCACCAGCTCTGAGGATACAGCAAGAGTGGCATAGCTGGCGCTTCCAGAGTGCTTTACATGAAGCCGATTTTAAGACTTCACTTTTGAGTCTCTTGGAATCTCAGAATTGGCAATTGGGGGAGGGGACGCTTTGGAGACTTCTGGGGGCCGCAGATATGAACGTAGGATAACGCCCTCCACATCCTTTGTTTTCTTTTTATGGAATATAGTTTCACATTCTGTTGGTGTATTCATGATATGGGCACCCCTTCTGCAGCCCGTCCAGAGCAGGATGCCCGGCGGCCTTGCCCACGTCCACTGCCTTGCGGTGCCAATGCCAGTCAGGCGGTGCCTCTGGGGGGGCCACGGGGAAGGGCACCTTGGGCAGACGACCGGAGCCCGCGTGGAGCCCGAGCTGGGACCGCCCGCCTCCCGCTCTGCCTCTGCCGCGGCTTGGAGAGGGCGGGCGGGCGGG
>NW_015393085.1:0-4314 GCF_001527695.2 Protobothrops mucrosquamatus
ACATGTAAATGATTTGCAAGTTCTAAAACATCACCCTATATTCTGTTATTGTTGTCTTCTCTTTTTTTTAGAACAATCAATACACTAAAATGATCTGGCATTCATATGATGATCTGTGCCTTTTCCCCTTTATCTGTATAGGTGATCAGATTTTCTTGATTTTTGTAGTGCTATATGGATTGGAGCAATTATGATTTTCCCCTTGTTCTGGATGGTACCATTTAGCTATATTTTTAGGAGTTTTTAATTGGACTGATCAAAAAAGCAAGCTCCCTGAAAAAAAACACACCATTGAACAGTTGATGTAGCCCAATGTAAGGGTATTAACTGGAGCCAACTTTTGACATCAGTGATTTTAGCAAAGAATTGGGGTAGGGGAATTAAACACTCCACAGTGTCAACCCAGCACCAAAGCCACTATACCACACTAGTACATTCAGATTCACATTAATCTTTTTAAATCAGAAGTTGAGTGATAATGGATATTCTTCTTTCCATTAATTATTTTAATATAGCAATACAGGGGAATGAAGTTTTGGATTTCATTATCACAATAGAAACAGATTCCTACTCCCATCAGTATTATGTCCAAAGATTACAAATTATTGGAATTGTGGTTCAACATGTACACACCTATTATGACAGGTCTGTATCAAAACTAAACACAGCAATAAGGAAACAACTACTAGGACAAAGAAACCCTGTATCCAATCTGAGCAAAACAATGAAGAAACTATCAGAAAAAGTGAACCCCAAGATCAAGACCATAGGTAGCATGTTACTTGTAGGACAAAATAATTGGAAGACTCTCCCCACAACTGCTGGAGCTGAACAAACATTTTCGTAACCTCATCCTAGAGGAAAACATGCAAACATCAGGAGAAGGGTCTCTTTCAAGTGTTTCAGTAGCTAAGGCTTTCCCAAAGAAAAAAAGGAGTGTATTGGTGATAAGTTCCTCCACTTGTCAGAGAAACAGAATCAGAAATCTATAGTAGACTAGATCAGGGCTTTTCAACCTTTTCACAGATTGTGCCACTTTTAGGGTACGGCAATATTTGAGTACCACCAGTTGCCTAGCAAGGTATCAAAAACTTGATGACCCAAAAAAAAAGGGAAAAAAGTGATAAGTACAGGTAGTCCTCAAATTACAACAGTTCACTTAGTGACTGTTAAAAGTTACAACAGTACTGAAAAAAAGTGACTTATAACCATTTTTCACACTCATGACCCCGTTGCAGCATCCCCAGGGTCAAAATACATTTGGATGCTTGGCAATGGATTCATATTTATGGTGGTCACAGTGTCCCAGGAACATGTGATTCCCTTTTGCAACCTTCTGATAAAGTCAATGGACAAACCAGATTCACTCCTCCTTTTACAGTATATCCTCTCTTCTCTTCCCTTATATCCTTTCTTCCCTTCTTTTATATTCTCTCTTCTCTCCCCCTTTATATCCTCTTCCCTTTTATATTCTCTCTTCTCTCCTTTTATATCCTCTTCCCTTTATATATCCTCTTCCCTTCTTTTATATCTTCTCCCTCCTTCTTTTATATCCTCTTCTCTTCCTTTATATCTTCTCTTCCCTTCTTTTATATCCTCTTCTCTCCCCCTTTTATATCCTCGCTTTTATATCTTCTCTGCCTTTTTTATATCCTCTCTTTTCTCTCCCTTCTTTTATATCCTCTTCTCTCCCCTATATCCTCTTCCCTTTTATATCTTCTCTCCCCCTTTTATATCTTCTCTTCCCTTTTTATATCCTCTTCCTTTCTTTTATATCCTCTTCTCTCCCCTTTATATCCTCTTCCCTACTTTTATATCCTCTTCTCTTCCCTACTTTTATATCCTCTCTTCTCTTCCCTACTTTTATATCCTCTCTTCTTTTTTATATCTCCCTTTTTTATATCTTCTCCCTCCTTTTATATCCTTTTCTCTTCCCTTATATCCTCTTCCCTTCTTTTATATCCTCTTCTCTCCCCCTTTTATATTCTCACTTTTATATCTTCTCTGCCTTTTTTATATCCTCTCTTCTCTCTCCCTTCTTTTATATCCTCTTCTCTCCCCCTTATATCCTCTTCCCTTTTATATCTTCTCTCCCCCCTTTTATATCTTCTCTCCCCCTTTTTATATCCTCTTCCCTTTTTATATCTTCTTTTATATCCTCTTCTCTCCCCTTTTATATCCCCTCTTCCCTTTTTATATCCTCTTCTCCCCTTCTTTTATATCCTCTTCTTGGGGCTTCTGCCGAGCACCAACAGCCCTGCAGCTCCAGCTGTCTCTCCCTCAGGCTTGTACAGTGCTGCCGCTGCTTCAGCTCATTCTCCTCCCCTGCTACACTTGTCCAGGACAGTTGCATACCACCTGCCAGGTGCCAAAGTACCACAGGTGGTATGCGTACCACCGGCTGAAAAACCCTGGACTAGATAACCTAGGGAAGTAAGGAAATAAGTTGTCTGCCTGGAGCTAAGATCGAAGCTGTATCAGAGAGGCTTACCAAATAATCAAGCCCACTGATTATTGTCCCTTTCTCCTTCTTCATGCTGGGATGAACAATACAACCCAAAGCCTGGAAATATTACCTCTAGGGCAGGGGTAGGCAACCTTGGCTCTTTTATGACTCGTGGACTTCAACTCCCAGAATTCCTGAGCCAGCCATGCTGAGGGAAAAGGGAGAGGTTTCCAAGCTGAGCCATGCTGGCTCAGGAATTCTGGGAGCTGAAGTCCACGAGTCATAAAAGAGCCAAGGTTGCCTACCCCTGCTCTAGGGACTATGAGCAACTAAGCAGGAAAGCAAAACAATACAGGGCACAGGCAGTCTTTTCCCATACTACCAACTGTAGGTCAACACCCAATGAAGGAACAGAAGATTTTAGAAATAAACCACTGGCTCAAGAAATGGCACCATCAAGAGAACTTTGAATTTCTAGACTATGGTTTACTTACAGGAAGGGCTTCTGGCAAGAGACGTACTTCACAAGGGTGAAGAGGAAAACAATTAAAAATGCTTGGAAAACTCTGAAAAACAAGATTATTAAAACCCAATCAAACGCAATACTACAAAGAAAGGCAGCTGGACTTTCTTTGTTTTTCCTTGAAGACATTTTGCTTCTTATCCAAGAAGCTTCATCAGTTCTGGCAGGATGATGGGGTGGATGGAAAGATTAGTCCTAACAGGATGAGGGGAATGGAAGGATCATATTTCTTTGCAGCCATCTGCTCTTTAGCACTCTTTCTGAGAGCCTGAGGCCACTTGGATGAGATGAAGACGAGATGAAGATTCTTGGATGAGAAGCCAAACGTCTTCAAGGAAAAACAAAGAAATTCCAGCTGCCTTTAGAAAAAGCACCATATCTGATGGGGAGCTGCAATTCAGAAAAGGCCTATGTCTTTTAATAAAAGTTGTTAATCAGAAAAGATGCTACCTGACTCCTGATTTCTTTGCCACCAAGAGGAGCTTTGAGAATCCTAGGTCAGAACTATAGGCTAATCAGGAAGTTGAAATATCTCCTGGAAAATGGTAATAGAAAACCAGTCTTAAGGTTGACAAGAAAACTACATCCTCTGCATCACCAGGAGTCAGGCTTGCTTTCAAAACGTAATCTTGACTTAGTACCTACAAATTAACGCTTGGGAAAGGCTACTGTTTTGAAGTTATGAACATGCACACAAAGCAATCCATTCCAGAGAGGATTTAATAACAACAACAACAACAACAATAATAATAAAGTTGAAAGGGACCTTGGAGGTCATCTAGTCCAGCCCCCTGCGCAGGCAGGAAGCCCTATACCATTTCAGACAAAATGGCTGTCCAGTCTCTTCTTAAAAACTTCCAGTGTTGGAGCATTCACAGCTTCTGGAGGCAGGTTGTTCCACTAGTTAATTGTTCTGTCAGGAAGTTTCTCCTTAGTTCTAGGTTGCTTCTCTCTTTAGTTAGTTTCCATCCATTGCTTCTTGTCCTGCCTTCAGGCACTTTGGAGAATAGCTTGACTCCCTCTTCTTTGTGGCAGCCCCTGAGATATTGGAACACTGCTATCATGTCCCCCCTCGTCCTTCTCTTCATTAAAATAGACATACTCAATTCCAGCAGCCATTCCTTATATGTTTTAGCCTCCAGTCCTCTAATCATCTTTGTTGCTCTTCTCTGTACTCTTTCTAGAGTCTCAACATCTTTTTTACATCATGGTGACCAAAACTGGATGCAGTATTCCAAGTGTGGCCTTACCAAGGCATTGTAAAGTGGTATTAATACTTCACGTGATCTTGATTCTATCCCTCTGTTAATGCAGCCCAGCACTGTGTTGGCTTTTTTGGCAGCTG
>NW_015393085.1:4580-7176 GCF_001527695.2 Protobothrops mucrosquamatus
TCAACATCTTTTTTACATCATGGTGACCAAAACTGGATGCAGTATTCCAAGTGTGGCCTTACCAAGGCATTGTAAAGTGGTATTAATACTTCACGTGATCTTGATTCTATCCCTCTGTTAATGCAGCCCAGCACTGTGTTGGCTTTTTTGGCAGCTGCAGCACACTGCTGGCTCATATTTAAGTGATTGTCCACTAGGACTCTGAGATCCTTCTCACAGTTACTATTGAGCAAGGTACACCTATACTATACCTGTACATTTGGTTTTTCTTGCCTAAATGTAGAACCTTACTTTTTTCATTGAATTTCATTTTGTTAGATAGCCCCAGTGTTTAATTCTGTCCAGATCCTCTGGTATCTTAAGCCTGTCTTCTGGAGTGTTGGCTATTCCTGCCAGCTTGGTGTCATCTGAAAATTTGATGAGTTCCCCATCTATCCCCTCGTCCAAATCGTTGATGAAGATGTTGAAGAGACCCAGAACAGAGCCCTGGGGCACCCCACTGCACACTTCCCTCCATGTAGATGCAATTCCATTGAGGACCACACGCTGAGTACCACCAGTTAGCCAGCTACGAATCCATCTGGTGGTGATGCTGTCTAACCCACATTTTTCTATCTTATCAAGTAGTAGGTTGTGATCTACTTTATCAAATGCCTTACTGAAGTCCAAATAAATTATATCCACAGCATTCCTCTGGTCCACTAATTTTGTCACTTGGTCAAAGAATGCAACAAGATTTGTCTGGCATGATCTGTTTTTGACAACCCATGTTGGCTTTTAGTAATGACTTTGTTTGCATTGTTTGATTATCTTTTCCAGAATCTTCCCAGGTATTGAGGTCAGGCTGATAGGTCTGTAATTTCCTGGATCCATTTGTTTTTCCTTTTTTGAAGATGGGAACTACATCAGCTCTTTTCCAGTCCTCTGGTAGTTCCCCAGTGCTCCAGGATCTTTGAAAAATATAGTTCAGTGGTTCTGAGATCACTTCTGCCAGTTCCTTGAGAACCTTGGTGTGTAATCCATCTGGTCCTAGTGATTTGAACTCGTATAGGCTAGACAGGTGCTCATTTACCATTTTCTTGCCTATCTTAACTTGTGTTTCTATTCTGTTTTTTTATGGCACTGTTTTTGATAGGTTGGACTGTTTTTTCCCTTTGTGTAAAGACAGATGCAAAAAATGAGTTAAATAGTTCTGCTTTCTCCCTGTTGCTTGTCATCTTCTTGCCATTTCCCCCCACTAATGGACCAATCATTTCCTTAACTTTTTTCTTGTTTTTTACATGTTGAAAGAAGCTTTTTTTGTTATTTTTGACTTTGGTCACAAGCCGTAGTTCATTTTGAGCCTTAGCTTTCCTCACTACATCTTTGCAGGCTTGGGCTGTTTGCTGATATTCTGCCTTAGTTATGTGCCCCTCTTTCCACTTTTTATACTTGTCCTTTTTATCTTTCAATTTATCAGAGTTCTTTATGCAGCCATGCTGATTTCTTTTGAGAGCTGTTATTTTTCTTCTCCGTTGGTATTGTGCTAGATTGGACTTTTATTATCTCACTTTTCAAAATTTCCCAAGCTTCTTGAGTTGTTTTCCTTTTGAGGATTCTTATCCATGGAATCCTTCCCAAGCCCTCTCTAAGTTTATTGAAATTAGCTCTCTTAAAGTCCAAGACTCTAGTTTGACTGTTTTATTGCTTGTGCTTCCATAATGAATTCCAATATTGCTTGATCACTTCCCCCCAAGGTTCCTGTGGCTTCAACACCTTCTATCATTTCCTCTCTGTTAATGAGAATTAGATCCAATATGGTTAATCCTCTAGTTCCCTTCTCTACTTTTTGGGAGACAAAGTTGTCTGCTAGGTTTGTCAGGAATCTGTTTGATCTTCCACAGTGCAGAGTTTGTCTCCCAGTTGATGTCAGGGTAATTAAAGTCCCCCATTACTATTGTGATGTGCTTCCTACATACCTTAGTTAGTTGACTAGCAAAAAGTTCATCTATTTCCTGTTTGGTTGGGTGGCCTATATAATATAGGCCTATGGAAATTCATTCCACCCCCCTTTTATATTGACCCAAATGCATTCAAAACAGTTTTCATCATTGCTGTGCTCTGTTTCTGTAGAGATGTAGTTATTTCTTATAGAGAGAGCAACTCCACCTCCTATTTTATTTGATCTGTTTCTTTTAAATAATTTAAATCCCTCAATTTAGGTTGAACAAACAGAGGAATCAAACTGGACTCTTCCAATTTGGGAACATCTATTATGTCTCCTTTTACTTATGTTAGAAAAACAATAATGCTTAGAATTTTTATCCATTTAAAAATAGATTAAAATGCTAAGAAAAAGAAATTAAAGAAACTCTTCAGAACTTCCAATGGCCAAATAGTACAATATGAGAGGAAAATAGTAGCTTTAACATACAAATTAAATTTCATTATAATTCTGAGCATTTCATTTACTTTTGTTCTTTGTCCTGGAGCTCCTTTTCATGGCTAGAAAAAAAAAATCAACAGTAAAAAAATATGATAAATTAACAATGTATGTGTGATCACAGCAAATGTAATCATTTCAAGTAATTTAATTAGCTTCAATTAATTTGTCTCC
>NW_015393085.1:8428-10700 GCF_001527695.2 Protobothrops mucrosquamatus
AACAAAGCAGTGTTCCCTTTGACTTTCTCAAGAAAAAGAAAAAACTAAGAACAGATAGATAATAAAACAATAGTTGCTACATTCATTAACTGTATTGCAGTTATACTGGTAGTACTCATCCTTGTAGATAAAAACCACAATTTTATACTTCATTATTTTAAAGAAGATCTCTAAATGTATCTTATTAAATTCGTCGTAATCTCTTCTGTACGAGGCTCAAGGTGGCTTGCAAACTCCAAACAATCTCGGCCATAAAAGAAACATAACGGGGAGGGAAACTCATGGGTTATTCCCAGAAAATCCAAAAAGATCAATTATTTGGAAGAGAGGCATAATGTCCTGTTAGAAGTTTTTCCTTGGTTTGGGTCTCCAGCTGGGGAGCAGACCTTCAGCTCAGGTGGAAGAAATGACAGGGAACGAAGCAAGCTGCCAGAAAGTAGGTTTATTTACAGAAACCAGACACCATACAATACAGAGGAGGTTCCTGGACTAGCTAGCAAATTCCCAAGGTGAGGGGATTTGTTCTTATACCCCCTAAAGTTATTAAAATTATGATTTGACTTCTGAAAGGATTTTTGTTAAATTAATTCTATCTAGTTTGTGTCTGCTTTGGCTGGTAGCGATTAATGCTGTCTCCAGGAAGGATTCTTTGTTCATGTAAATATGTTCCTATATGGTTCAGGTCTCGTTTTTGTTAGTGTTGCAAAAAAACCCTATTGAGATATGTCTTAATTGTCTCCTAGAGACAGGCCTCCGGGTTTTCTCTTTCTCCGGAATGTTTCTTTGTCTTGGCAGTTTGCCCAGAATAGCTCAGGGGAGGGGGAGGGAGGATGAGAGACAAGAAAAACTTCGGTCTTTTTAAATTCGGTTTGACTCGTCCTTACCCCCTCCTTCCTGGGTTCATCTACATTCGAGATGGCAGTTTTAAGGGTCTGGATTTCTTTGTGATATTTAATTATAAGATTCCTTTTATTTTAAAAGGAAATTACTCGCTTGTTTTGGGGGTCTGAGCTAATTTTAAAGTGTTCTCTCTTGGCGCCAATGATTAGTCATCTCTCAGTCCTTTAGGTAAACCCGCTTTGAGAAAAAGCCACCAGCGGCAACCACGCCTCCAGGTGGGAATCCCTTTCAGCGAGAGGCAGCACGGTTCTGCGCATGCGTCCCTTCGCGGGCAGTGTCACACGGGAGTCTGCACCCCGTTCTCTCTCTTGCTCTCTGTCAGGGCTTCTCTCTGAGACTTTGTGGCAGTTGAGCGATTGGCGCTTCCTCCGCTGGGACAGCAGCCGAAACGCCCCCCCCAGTGGGTGGCCAGTCCAGACGCCTGAAATGCAACTGGAGCCCGGCACGTAAACCAGGTGCGGTATTTTTGAATGTCAAGATGGTTGCAGCAGGGTTTCCCCCCCCCCCCCATCTCTCTCTAATTAGGCTAGTAGGAGCTTCTCCAGAGAAGTCCCGGGAGGAAAAAGTTGCTGGATGTTTTGCCAGAAGAATGAGAAGGACCCCGGGAAGGACAGCAAGGAGAAGGCGGGAAGGGGCTGTTTGCCCTGGTGCGAAAGTAGGGTTGCCAGTTGTCCACTATTTGAGTGGACAGTCCACTTTTTTCACATTATGTTCACTATTTTTTTTCACAAAATAGTGGACATTTTTTTTATTCAAAAGCTTTATGATGAAATGGTACGTAATCTAAAGCTGTACAGTCTACTTTTTTTACTACTTAACCCCACCCGCCCCGCTTGTCCGCTATTTTTTGGAAGCAGACCTGGCAACCCTATGCGAAAGCGATGTTTCCCCGTGGGCCGTTTCTCGGGGGGAAAGAAACCGCATTCTCAAAGAAAGACAGCGAGACCTATTATTTCTTAAAGGAAAAATAGCTGCTTGTTTTCCTTTACCAATCTGCCCCGCCCTGATAGCCGGGAGCAATTTCTAGATAAGTTGCCGAACAACACTTTCCAGCAGCTGCAAGCCGGTGGTGAAGGATTCTGGGATATGTAGTTCAACAAGATCTGGAAATCTGTTGGTTCTTGGGGCGCTCTTAAATTAAAAAAAAAGGCATAGTACGATACCGTACACATGCCTCACCGACCGCACGCAGTCTGTATTGGCAGGGGGGCAGAGGTCGACCCCAAGGCCCCTAACTTGTGGGGTGCCACAAGGGTCGGTCCTCTCCCCCTTACTGTTCAATATTTATGTGAAGCCGCTGGGGGAGATCATTCGTGGCTTTGGGGTGGATTTCCATCAGTACGCTGACGATACTCAGCTGTACATTTCCACC
>NW_015393085.1:14551-19168 GCF_001527695.2 Protobothrops mucrosquamatus
TTCCAGGTCCAAGAAGTTGTTGACTTTGAGAAGCTAGATGAATCTGCTGCTGCCTTCCAAGGACATGACGTAGGATTTTGCTGCTTGGGGACAAGCAGAGCCAAAGCTGGAGCGGTGAGGAGAAAAATAAGTCAATACCTGGGTCTGGGCAGAATTGAGAAAGGTGGAAGATTGAAAGGAAGTTAAGAGGTATAAAATACACCTTAGAGTGGAATTTGCTGGTAGGTGGGATTTCATGGATTGTTTCAGCCTTTCCCAACTTGGCATCCTCCTGTTATTATTGGACTACAGATCTAGTGGCTCTGGGTACTGATGATAATTGCACTTTCCATATACTTAGAGGAACCAAACTGGAAAATGTGAGTTCCTTGGGATCTGAAAGACAGAAGATTGAAGTGGCTGCTTGGCATTTTAAGGGATTGAGTTGGCCTGATGAGGAACAGGTGTGAAGACTTTAGAAGTTTACTATGTTTTTCCAAAGGGCTAGAAGTGCATATCAACTTAGCTTATCTTTTGCCTATGATAACCCAATTTGCACGCCACCTTTTCCAAATTTCATAGTTAACACAGGATTTTACCCAAGTCACCCACATTGTGCATTATACTGGCTGTTTACAAGTTTAATTTTTTGGGAGTTATCTTGCACTTCTCGTGGGACAACATCTTCTGGGCCAATGGTTGCACTTAATTGGAGCGCATGAGAAGGGTGGAGAAAGATCCAACATATCAAAAAATAAATTTGATCTCAGTTCATTTGCATTTACATTTACATTTAATTAAGCATAATTATACATTATGCTATTCTCTGATCGGTATGTATTTAGTTTTTTCTTTCCACATTAAAATTAATAGCAATTTTTGAGGCGCCTGATTGTCATAAACATAGTTTTGGAGATGAAACAGCCCTGAAGTCTCAGGTTAGATAACTCTTGATATGTCATCTCTTGATGTATCAGATAGGCTCTAACAAAATCCAGGTCATTGGAAAGGGGAGATTTTTCAAATAAGTAAATACTACTTTCTCTAAATGCAGGATGGATTTGTGCGTGTTGACCGTGATTATGTTGAACATGCAGCAAAGCTAGCCAAAGCCGGTGGCTGCCACCACTTTATCCTAGAGTCAAGCAAAGGTGCAGATAGCTCCAGCAGATTCCTCTATCTGAAGACCAAGGTAAGTCTGATGGGCTGCAAAATNCAGATTCTCCATATTTAGACCAGCGTAAGTATATTGCATATATGAATCTGATGGAAGAACGAGGATGCTCGTTCCATCACATAGGAAGTTGTATTAGTCCTGAGTGTTGCTGATTAGTTAAGATTTGAAGTTTCTCATTGTAACAAAATTAGTTATTTAATTCAACTGCTTGTTTAGCTGTTGCTTTAAAAAATTAATAACCTTACCTCTTGTAGGCTGGTAAAGTCAAGAGTACACCAATTAAGCAGTGTAGATGTAGAAAGGTTTCATTGCAATGTATCCAATTTTAAAATGTTGCTTTGATCTCCAAGAATGGAAGTACGAGTATACTTCCATTCACACACGGTTAGGAAAATTGGTCAAAACTAACACCAGTAATGATTTTGAGTAAATTTGAGAACCTAACCACAGATATCATTTATGCCGAGTCAGATTTAAGAGTTTATTTTGCATGTAATCGGGGATGCAGTCCAAGTCACAATGCTGTGAAGCAGATTAACATACAAATGAGTAAGTTATTTATTTTGTTTTTCATTGATGAGCAGAAATTTAAGCCCTGGCCTTCCCAAGGCAAACCCAAAATTCACACTGCAGGTGACAGAGAATCATTTTGCTTCACCTGTGGCTGTTCAACATATTATTTGAACCACACAGATTCATAGCAGGAATTAACAACAGCCTCTCCCAGGACCATTGCTTTCTCAGCCGAACTATATATGCAGCTACCATGGTGTGGCTGTCCTTTCCTAGCTTGGGCAAATACCTTTGCCCTACTGGAAACACAATTTAGTATTATCTTTTTCTTTTTAAGGATTTTTCTATAGTTGGTTAGTTTTGGCATCCCCAGCAACAGATGTTGCCTTGTCAAGAAGTTTTATTTCTTCACCATCTCTCTGGTCTTGAATGCACCTCATTTCCCAACCTTGAAGAAAAAGAAGTAAAATCAACCAATAAACTGCTGAGCGCACACAGGATTTTTTTCTGTTTGCCAGTAGGGTACAGATTTACGTGTGTTTCAGGATGAAGCAGTGCATAACTGTTTTTAACAAATTTCTTACAGCTTTATTGAAATGTGCTTTTCCCCTTTTATTATATAACCAAGGAGATGTGTTAGAATATTTCCATTCATACAACAGAGCCAATATGTTGCTCTGGGACAAAAATCAATTGAGCTAGAAGCACAATCTTAAGCATTAGTATCATATAATATTACACTTGTAATCAAACTTCTCAGTACATTCTATTGACAGACAGGTACATTTTATCAAGCGTTGTATCAATAACCAAACAATAACTCATTATAATGAAGGCTTTCATGTATTAAAACCCACTGTTCCTATCTCATCCTTCCGTGGCTTGTTTTGCAATTATCTTGCTATGCACTTTTTTGTTGCGAAAAAGAAAATATTATCTTCTTGTTGCTGCTTTGTTGAGAGCAATAAAAGCCAGGTAACATATAACTGAGAAGAAAGAAGTTCCATTTCTGCCTCTCTTCCCTAGGGTGCTGTTATGCGATCGCCAGGAATCTCGGCCCGGTGAATGGATGGCCAGGAAAGCCCTAGGAGTGGTAGCCTATTTCTTTCCCACGTATATGTCTATCCCTGTCACAACAGTGGCCAGAGCAATGGCCAATCTTGCAGTGATGCCAGCAAAAGATGGGCAGAAAGTGGAGGTGCTGGAAAATGCAGCCATCCATGCCCTTGGTCAGCCAAAGTAATCAACAGAGAAGAAGGGATGTTTCTTGGATAGCTTTATAATGAAGTGGTTTCATTGATTCCCCAAAGCCCAGCTTTACTTGCAGTTTTTTTTATACTGCAGAGGGTCTTTGAATAATAAGTACCTATGAATTGCATTTGAATTGCATTTGATAGGGTTGTTGCATCAGGAGCATGTGATCCTGAAATAACTAAAAAAAAAAAAGCCTTAATGTCATTGGTGCTCTTTCAAAAGCTTTAAATGCGGATCCTGCCTCTTAATAAAATTAATTAATTAGCTATGGAATTGTGTATGGTCTGTTGATTAAACACTAACTTGCTAAGAGTGCAACTTAAAAATGCATGGTGGACGGAATGAAGATATGAACGTATAAACTTTATTATGGTCAAAATCCAGGAATATCAAGCAGAATGCAAAAACATTTATACAGTAGCTATATAGAGACTCTTTGTAACAAAATTCATTAGTTTTATAGGAATGTTATGAAGAGCTCCTGTTAATCTCATTTCAGGCCTTACATGCCGCTGCAGAGACTTCGGCTTATTTGTTGCCTAGGTGCCTATGTAATACACCAACCCTTCATTTAGTGATTGCGTTCTGGTCCAGCAACCAGGCCATTAAGCAAAATGGTCATTAAGACTTTCAGAAATAAGAAGTCTAATTCTTAGCCATTTGCATATGGACTATAGCAGGGCTTTTCAACCTTTTCACTCATTGTAACACTTTTAGGATATAGCAACATCCAAGTACCACCAGTCGCCTAGCAAGGTGTCAAAAACTTGATGACCAAAAAAAAAAAAAAAGAAGGGAAAAAGTGATAAAGTACAGGTAGTCCTTGACTTACAACAGTTCGCTTAGTGACTGTTTGAAGTTACAATGGCACTGAAAAAAGTGCCCCCCAAGCCACAGCCGAGCAAGACACCTGCCTGCCTGCCTGCCTGGTGGCGCTCTTCCTCCTGTCCGAGGTTTTCATTGTTGTGAGCATTTCTGTTGAGGATTGGCAGCGGGGGTGGGGTGGGGGGGTGTTTGGTTTTTATTTCCCCCGTCTGCTGGGTGGTTGCAGCAGGTTTTGGTCACTTCACATGACCCTGGGACACTGTGACCGTCATAAATATGAATCAGTTGCCAAGCATCTAAATGTAAATCACAAGACCCTGGGGATGCTGCAACGTTCCAGCTGATCGACGCTTCTTCTGGGCTGGTGCTGATCCTGGTGCTTCCACTGAGCCCTAACAGCCCTGCAGCTCCAGCCATCTCTGGCTCAGGCTTGTGCGGTGCTGCCACCGGTTCAGCTCATTCCCCTCCCCCGCCACCACTTTTCTAGGATGGTCGCGTACCACCTGCCAGGTGCCAATGTACCACAGGTGGTACCCATACCACTGGTTGAAAAGTCTTGGACTATAGGGACCCTGAATAAACAAAGATAAAGGGGAGATGCAATCCACTAACTGGTCCATGAGACTTCTCACACCACCAGCCTATGCTTGAGACTGTCATAAGGCAAACGTATGACTGATGTTCAACCATTTCCATCTTCCAAGCTACCTCATGGCCAGGATCTTCCTGCTCAACAGATGTTTCATAGCCTCTTTCACATCTTTGTTCCTCAGGCTGTAGATGACTGGATTCAGAAGAGGTATCACCAGAGTATAAAACAGAGAGACCACCTTGTCTTGATCTTGTGATCCATCCTTGTTCCTTGGCTG
>NW_015393086.1:0-1312 GCF_001527695.2 Protobothrops mucrosquamatus
ATAATAATAATAATAATAATAATAATAATAATAATAATAATAATAATAATAATAATAATAATAATAATAATAATAATAATAATAATAATAATAATAATAATAATAATAAAGTTGGAAGGGACCTTGGAGGTCATCGAGTCCAACCCCCTGCTCAGGCAGGAAACCCTACACCATTTCGGACAAATGGCTGTCCAGTTTCTTCTTAAAAACTTCCAGTGTTGGAGCATTCAGTGCTTCTGGAGGCAGGTTGTTCCACTGGTTAATTGTTCTAACTGTCAGGAAGTTTCTCCTTAGTTCTAAGTTGCTTCTCTCCTTGATTAGTTTCTACCTGTTGCTTCTTGTCCTGCCTTGGAGAATAGCTTGACTCCCTCTTCTTTGGGGCAGCCCCTGAGATACTGGGAGACTGCTATCTTGTCCCCCCTCGTCCTTCTCTTCGTTAAACTAGACATACCCAATTCCAGCAACTGTTCCTTATATGTTTTAGCCTCCAGTCCCCTGATCATCTCTGTTGCTCTTCTCTGTACTCTTTCTAGAGTCTCAGCATCTTTTTTACATCGTGGTGACCAAAACTGGATGCAGTATTCTAAGTGTGGCCTTACCAAGGCCTTGTAAAGTGGTATTAGTCTGAGTTAACATTTTAAAGTCGCACAATCACCAGGGCCGCACAGATACTTGCAAAACATTCCATGCTTATTTTCACAATCGGGCCGGTTCTGAAGGTCTCTCTCCAAACTGACCCTTCCAGCTTTTCCACTCTTATCTTTAACAAGTGGTTTCCCAGACAGACGTTCTACGGTGGTGTGCACCAGAGCAGTAAGTCTAAGCCCTTAATGTCTGCGTTGTCCATTTTAAGTTAGTTATTCTAGTTAAAGTCTAACCAGGGCCTCTCTCTCTCTGCTTGCAAACAGTTTTTTCTCCCTGCAGGCATAGTTCAGCCTCCTGCAGAAAGACAGCTGTAAAGAAGCTTTTGCTTGCAGAAAGTATGTATTTGCAACAACAGGGGTGGGCTGCCCTTTGCCTTCAGGGACTGGTTATTTGGGGAGGGAAAAAAAATCCCATATGTTAAGAGAAATCAGTGGAGGGACAAGGTCCAAAAGGCTGTAATTTCTGCTAGAGGAGATTTGGAGCATCAATGACAGATTGTCTAAAAGATCTTCCCCACCTGTTCCTTGATTAAAAGATGCTGTCCTGAGCACAATATAATTGTGTTTTGTATAAATACAGCAGGGCGGGCAGGAGGTTAACTATCTCTAAATGTAGTGAGGTTGTTCTAAAACAGAGCCAAGCAAGCATTTTTGGGGGGGATGCTGCA
>NW_015393086.1:5245-15743 GCF_001527695.2 Protobothrops mucrosquamatus
AGAAGAAGAAGAAGAAGAAGAAGAAGAAGAAGAAGAAGAAGAAGAAGAAGAAGAAGAAGAAGAAGAAGAAGAAGAAGAAGAAGAAGAAGAAGAAGAAGAAGAAGAAGAAGAAGAAGAAAAGCAGCAGCAGTAGTAGTAGTAGTAGAGTTGGAAAGGACCTTGGAGGTCATCTAGTCCAACCCCCTGCTCAGGCAGGAAACCCTACACCATTTCAGACAAATGGCCATCCAGTCTCTTCTTAAAAACTTCCAGTGTTGCAGCATTCACCGCTTCTGGAGGCAGGTAGTTCCACTGGTTAATTGTTCTAACTGTCAGGAAGTTTCTCCTTAGTTCTAGGTTGCTTCTCTCCTTGATCAGTTTCCATCCGCTGCTGCTGCTTCTGCCTTCAGGCGCTTTGGAAAATAGCTTGACTCCTTCTTTGGGGCAGCCCCTGAGATACTGGGACACTGCTATCATGTCCCCCCTCCTTAGCGTGTGACCTTAGCTAGCTGTCCCTTGTACATAAATGGTGATTAAGCACAAATGTGTGACTCTCATCATAAACCCAAGAGAATTTGCTCCAAACCAGTGAGCGTTTAATTGGGATTCGGTCTCATTGGATTCTTCTTTGGGTTAGGTAGGTGTGCTTTAGCATTTCCCCGTAAAAGTTTAGCATCTTCTTTGTCTGCCAGAAGCCTTTGTTATACCCAATCAACCTCTTGCGTGTTTTCAGAATAATGTCAACACAACTCTCCTGCTGAATCCACCAACAGGTCTCCAGCTGTGTTTTGTTCAGAAACAATCTTTTGTGCACCACCAGAGGGCAGTAGATTCTCTATTCTGGATCTGGGGGTTTTTTTTGTGTGTGTGTCCGTGTATTTTTTTTCTTAGTAAGGCCTGTTGTGTTAATCTGCATCTGGTTTGTGTAACAGTCAAACTTTTGTCAGACCAATAAACAAGTTAGCAAGAGGGGGGGTATGAGCAGCTCTTTCAATAATTATGTTTCTTGCTTGCTGATCACAGGAAATTGGATTTTTTTTAAATGTTGCTATGATCTTCTCTTGCTTTTTTTTTTTTAACCAGTACTTGGAATGCAAGGGTTGGCAAAAAAAGTCTCCCTGGATGGCCTTTCCCATAAGTTCAGAAGACTGTGCGTAGGAGGGTCCAGATTGGTCCTCTAGTAGCTGTACCTCCCACCAACTCTGCTGTAATTGATGAGACACGTCCATAAGTAGAAATTTTATGGGCTCAAAAGGATCTACGTAAGGAAATCTAGGTTGGCGAATTCTGAAAGTTGGAGCTGTTCGTAATATTCCTAGCTGTGCTGGAGAGAATTATTCAGAATTAATAACTAGAAGAATGGGATAGGACTAATAGAATAGCTCCAAGATCCCTTCCAGCTCTGTTATTCTGTTGATTCCTAGAGGTGCCCCGAAGACAGCAACATTCAGAGAAGTAATTCATGTGGCTGGGAAAAGGCCCAATCCCCAGGTTTAACCAAACGGTAAATTGGAGTTGAAAGCTAACCGATGCAGAGTAAAGGGTCACACAGAGTAAAGGGTAACAAAGAGAAGGATGGGGGGGGGGACATGATAGCAGTCTTCCAATATCTCAGGGGCTGCCCCAAAGAAGAGGGAGTCAAGCTATTCTCCAAAGCGTCTGAAGGCAGGACAAGAAGCAAGGGATGGAAACTGATCAAGAAGCAATCTAGAACTAAGGAGAAACTTCCTGACAGTGAGAACCATTAACCAGTGGAACAACCTGCCTCCAGAAGCGGTGAATGCTCCAACACTGGAAGTTTTTAAGAAGAGACTGGACAGCCATTTGTCCGAAATGGTATAGGGTTTCCTACCTGAGCAGGGGGTTGGACTAGATGACCTCCAAGGTCCCTTCCAACTTCATCATCATCATCATCATCATCATCATCATCATCATCATCATCATCATCATCATCATTATTATTATTATTATTATTATTATTATTATTATTATTATTATTATTATTACAGTTATCATGGGAATATGGACTTCAGGCCTTCCTGGGTTTTGAACCTTGGCTCAGCTTGTAAACTGTGGCTTGCAAACCGGTGCTTAAATTCACATACTGCAAGACCGGGGAAACGAGAGCAAAACCATCCCCATCATACATTAGTGCAACATTTGGACTTGTCTTCTGTGTTCTTTTCATTAATGAAGGTAGAGCAGACTAAATTATAAAGATTGCCTGGGTGTTGGTTGCAGAATAAATCAATGTGGAAAGCAAGAGCGGAACACCTAGGAATGTGGACGTTTGTGGGGTTCGGCTCAAAAAGCACGCAACAGCACACTTGGCAATAGCTCCTCTCAGTGGAGGACTTCTTCTTTTTCTCTCTTTTTGCTATTTACAAGGCCTTGGTAAGGCCACACTTGGAATACTGCATCCAGTTTTGGTCACCACAATGTAAAAAAGATGCTGAGACTCTAGAAAGAGCGCAGAGAAGAGCAACAAAGATGATTAGGGGACTGGAGGCTAAAGCATATAAGGAACGGTTGCAGGAATTGGGTATGTCTAGTTTAATGAAGAGAAGGACAAGGGGGGACAGGATAGCAGTGCTCCAATATCTCAGGGGCTGCCACAAAGAAGAGGGAGTCAAGCTATTCTCCAAAGCGCCTGAAGGCAGGACAAGAAGCAACGGGTGGAAACTAATCAAGGAGAGAAGCAACCTAGAACTAAGGAGAAACTTCCTGACAGAACAATTAACCAGTGGAACCACCTGCCTCCAGAAGTGGTGAATGCTCCAACACTGGAAGTTTTTAAGAAGAGACTGGACAGCCATTTGTCTGAAATGGTGTAGGGTTTCCTGCCTGAGCAGGGGGTTGGATTAGATGACCTCCAAGGTCCCTTCCAACTTTATTATTTATTTATTATCTCTCCTTCCTATATTTTTCCTAGTTTGTTGCAGTCTTTGTAATTATAAACTTTAATCAAACTACCGGTAGTCCTCAACTTACTACCATTCTTTTAACGACAGCAACTTGCCACCCTTCCTCCAGTTACGACCATTACACCCTCTCTCTGGGCACCTGATCACAATATGGACACCTGGCAACCAGCTCGCATTTACAACAGTTGCGGTGTTTTGCGGTCACGTGTTCACAACCTTCCCCAAGAAAAGTCGAGCTGGGTTCGCTTAATGACCGTGTGATTCATTTAATGACCACAGTAAAATTGACATAAAATCAGGTCGAGTCACGTGATGGTTCGTTTAACGACCACATCACTTAGTTGCTTAGCAACCGAAATTCCAGCTGGAATTGTCATCAGCTGAGGACTACCTGTATTATTAAAATAAAATAACTCAGCCTGATTTTAGGAAGATTTCACATGGAGCCTGAGTTTGAATCCTCCCCGTCTGAATTCACTTGTTGGGCTTTCAGAGCTTTGATACTTCATCCCAAGAGTCAGACCTTGGTTTCTCTTAGATTCCTCCTCCTCCTCCTCCTCCTCCTCCTCCTCTGCCCTAAATAAGTCATTGTTACCGTATATGTTATGTGTTGATGATAGTAGACCAACATACCAGCAGATGGTATATGTCTCTCCACATTCACACAGCATGTTATCCACTAAGAGCCTCCACTTGAACATTGTTCTCTTGCTTAGTTCTCTCCTGATGTTAGGTGGGTCAATTGTAGTGAGAAGATACATTTTCTCAGTTGGTGTAGGTTTGAGATATACTCCCCCAGATATACTGCTGATACTGGATCAACTTCCTCTAAATTCCTACCAGTTCTTTTCCTTCAATCAAATCTTTCCAATCCAGCTCCTATTGGAGCAAACAGCAACACCAACAATAACCATGTTCTGTGTCTCTTCTGGGTTTTTTTTTTCCCCCATTACTTGCCAATTCCCATTTCCAGAAGAGAAATGTTATATATCCTACCGCTTTAAATAGCTTTGGCAGCCCTTCCCTTTCCCCTAAGGGATGCTAGGAATTGTAAGTTGGAAGGGAAGGAGCAAAAGACCAGGAGCAGAGAACAGCAATGCAAAGTGTTCAGGGAAGATTTTCTATTTTTAAAGCAACAATATTTTGAAATCGCACCAAGGAAGCGACAGTCTCTTTTTTTTCAGTGAAGAACCACTTCTGATGACTTCGTACGTGCATCACGGCAGGTTTTGCGGCTGTGTCACAGAAGGTGGTTGCCTACTGCTTTCTTCTAGGATGTGGGTTTGATTTCCCAGCTTGGTGGTTTCCTTGTGGTCTCGCATCCGAGCCTTAGTCAGACCTGGTTCTATTTGGCTTCTGAACAGAGAGAAGATGGGCCAGTGAACTCAATGTAACGAGTTTGCTAGTTGGAATCCTACCTTTGAATTGGCTGGGTTTCTCATATCAACCCAGCCATTTGGTTTGGCTTGGCTCGCCTGGTTGTGTGAATCCACACCTTGCGATTTGTCTTGGCTTAAAGCGGTGTAAAAACCCAGCAAGGAGGAGGAGGAGGAGGAGAAGCTGTTAATTAGAAGACAGCTTACCCTGTTGTGTGAACTTAGCAAACTCAGGCAAATGTGGTTTATTGAAGAAACCAGGATTAAGCACTTTTTGGGCTTAGGATGGTGCAGGAACTCAAGAGTTCATCTGGACCAACCTGTGGACTGTCACAGGAATGTGAATGGTTCCATTTATGGACCATCTCCCCGTCAAGAATTCCTGTGGACCACTTTCTCCAGTGAGATTTCGTATGGACACAGTAGCTAATTCTCCTATCAACACAGTTTGTAGATAGGAAGGATACGTCATTCATTCTTTCATTTTCACTTTTTGTTTTCAGAAGAGGAGAATGGCTATCCAATCAGGAGAAAGATAAAGGAAAGTAGGACAAGTGATAACATGATGGTATTTTCTCCTGAGGTGGGTCTGGAGCTTTGATGGGTGATCCTCATTCTCCTTTCTCAGTGGCCTAGCATTTAAAAAGAGCAGCCCCCTCCCCAAAAAGGCCAGAACTATAAACAGAATTTGCCCCCTAGACCGTGGTAACAGTCTCTGGATCTTGAATGTTCCTTTTCCCTTTCTAAAATGCCAGACTGCACTTTGGGTAGGAGACCCAGGTACAAAACTGGTCAAGACTTGGGTGGGAAGAAGGAAGACTGGTCTTGGAACAATTTTTTTTAAAAATGGGGTGAGAAAACATTACAGGACTGGGAATGGAGTACAAGAAATAAATGGCTTTTCTACTCTGCGATGGTCAGACCCCACTTGGAATCTTGTGTCCAGTTCTGGACATCACAATTCAAAAAGGAGGGTGATAAATGGTGGAGGAGTTTCAGGGAACATAAATATGATGGTGATCAGGCTGGCAATCAAGACCTATTAGGAACAGATAAAGGATCCAGATCAGGGGTCTTCAAACTTGGCCCTTTTATGACTTGTGGACTTCAACTCCCAGAATTCCTCAGCCAGCGTGCCTGGCTGAGGAATTCTGGGAGTTGAAGTCCACAAGTCATAAAAGGGCCAAGTTTGAAGACCCCTGATCCAGATATATCTAACTTGAGGAGAGATATGATACAGTAGAAATCTTCAAATATTTCAAAAGAGTTATCAAACTGAAGTCGACCTATTCTCTGTTGTCTCAGAGAGGAGAAGGAGAACCAATCCATTACAGCTTCCTGAAAAAAAATGCAGCCTGTATGTTTGGAGAAATTTCTTGACTGTACAAGCTACCACCCAGTGGAACAGACTGTCAACGCAAAGTGACGAGTTTTCTGGATCTGGAAGTCTTCAAATGAGACTGGACAGTCATCTCTTAGAGATGGTCTAATGAACTGAGCAGGAGTTTGAATGGATGATCTTGAAGAACCTCTTCCAACTCTCAGATTCTCAATTCTGTGAACTGCACTTGGAGGTGGGATCAAGAGAACTATGGATGCAGTGTGAACAGAGTTACATCACAAGCATTGGTGGGGGATGTCAATATTTTAGAGTTTTTTCACTTGGGTTTGGGGAGGCAGTTGAAATTTTGTCTTCAACCCTGGTGAAACCATAATATTAGGCATCGTGCATCAAATGATAAGAAGCTGGATGGGCAATTTTCAGCAGTCATGACCAGGAAGAAGCTTAGGAGAGAGAGAGTTGGCAATGTCTTCAGATCTGAAGCCCCAAATTGCCCTCCTTTAAACATGTTGCCTTCTCAAGATGATGAGAAAATCATCAGAAGATGGTTTTCCTACCAGAAGACCATTTAACTGGCCGGCTGGTGAAATGCTGGCTTCTTGGTCACCCACTCCTTTGTTGCAGCAGAGGGCACTCTTTGCATGATGACGTTGCCACTCGGTTAACCTGTTTCCAAAGGAATCACACGCTGATCTCCCCCCACCTCCCTGTGGAATTTAGCTCAGAGGATCAAGGTCACATCTTTTCCCCTCTGGGTATTAGGTTGGCAAGCTGCCTCTTCACAAACTCAACATTTTTGTCCTTGGAACGTCTACTTGCTGCCGTTGCTGAATATGGAGGCTGGGTTGGGGGCAGAGGGAGAAATCTTATCTCCTATCCCTTCCTCCCATGGTCCCTTACAGACTTTGCCACTGATTTTTGTATCTCACTGAAGAGTCTACTATGTAGTCATTGGCGAGAGTTACCCCACCTGTACCCACAAAGCCGGCCTGCTCACCTTGTAGTTTGTGATACCTCTGGAGAAATCTTCAGAAGGAATCCCAATTCCTGGACTTAAAAGTGGTCCCGAAGGATGGCCACTTTTAGGTATTCAGATTTGGAGTTAGAGATGTCCTAGACCAGGGGTGTCCAACCTTGGCAACTTTGAAGACTTGTAGACTTCAGCTTCCAGAGGAATTCTGGAAGTTGAAGCCCACAGGTCTTAAAAGTTGCCAAGGTTGGACACCCCTGTCTTAGACCTTCTGAAGCTTCTGTTCTGCTTCCAGATTCTCAGACAAAGGGAAACCGAAGGGAAGCGTGGAGAGAAATAAGTCTTGAGATGGAAACGTATCCATCTTCAGAAGGACAGGTGAATGCGTATATGAGTTCCTGGAGAACAAATGGCATCACCTGTCGGTGACATTGTGTTGCACATGATTTGTTTTAGCTATGAAAGGAATGAAAGTTCAGTTCTCAGCAGAGCATGGCCCAGGGAGGAGTGGACCTCTTCATGAATAAAGGGCTATTCAGTTGCAGAGCCCTACTTCTGAGGTGCAGTTGTCTCCAACTGATTGGGATTGTCTGCAGCTGAGGGCCAGGTAAGAGTCTTATAGCTCAGACATGTCAAACACAAGGCCCGGGGGCTGGATGCAGCCCGCAAAGTGGTTTCATGTGGCCCGCGAAGCCATCCTGGAAACAGTGAGAGAACGGCCCCTGCTGCCTTGGCTCTGGCCCGGTCCGGCCGGGAGCCAATGTACAATTTTGTGGTGGTCATCTATGCTGAAGTGCATTCAGTCTTAGCTCCACAAGGCTGTCTAGAAACAGCGAGGAACCAGCCCCTGCCGCGTCGGTTCCGCCCCCTGGGTGCATGCTGGGGAGGTGTCACCCTTTGTGAGGAATGAAGAAATGGACCATGCCTTGGTGCTTGCCCCGGTCCCACCCCCTTCTGCCAGAGACCCCCAGATCTGTCCCACTCCTGCCCAGCCCCCACAGGCACCCTTGATGCGATCAATGTAGGGCTGGCCATGCTCATCCAGTAGGCCACACCCACTCCATCCACGCCCCCCCAGTAGGCTGCACCCACCCTGGCCACACACCCCCGCCCCCCCCCGAGGGCAACCGCAATGCTGATGCGGCCCTCAGTGAAATTGAGTTTGACACCCCTGTTATAGCTCCTTAGTGTCCAACAAGCAGTGCTTGCATCCTAGGTTGCTGATAACCAAAGGGCACTCCTGGGTGTGGGGTATTAATCTTTAGGTGTTCCTGGGATTTCTTTGCCTTTCACTGGATTGGGGCCCTTCTGATTGGTTCCCAGGAGGTTCTGTGAGAGAGTGGACAGTTCATTGGCTTGTCTCTGCAAAGAAAGGAGAGGCTAACACAGGGGTAGGCAACCCTGGCTCTTTTATGACTCTTGGACTTCAACTCCCAGAATTCCTGAGCCAGCCATGCTGAGGGGAAAGGGAGAGGTTTCCAAGCTCTGGCTGAGGAATTCTGGGAGTTGAAGTCCACAAGTCTTAAAGTTGCCAAGGTTGCCTATCCCTGACCTAGATGATAGATAGATAGATAGATAGATAGATAGATAGATAGATAGATAGATAGATAGATAGATAGATAGATAGATAGATAGATAGACAGACAGACAGACAGACAGACAGACAGACAGACAGACAGACAGACAGACCTAGATCAGGGGTAGGCAACCTTGGCTCTTTTATGACTCATGGACTTCAACTCCCAGAATTCCTGAGCCAGCCATGCTGAGGGGAAAGGGAGAGGTTTCCAAGCTGAGCCAGGCTGGCTCAGGAATTCTGGGAGATGAAGTCCACGAGTCATAAAAGAGCCAAGGTTGCCCACCCCTGGGCGAACAGATGCTTTACCTCTGCTACAGCTAAGTATCCATGCTTGAATATGAATCAGAAGTGCAGCATTCAGGTTCCGGAGAATTCAAGATATGCTTACTTCAGATTTGAACATCATGGGCCCCTGTATTTCTTCCTTGGGGTGAGCCTTCAGGCTCCTTGAGTTGACCAAACCCTCAGTGGCTGCAAGAGCTCAGAATACAGGAAGTTTGGTTTACAAGGGGTTTCATGGAAAGTTAATTTCTGGGCTAAGTGTTGGCCCTTAACATTTGAGTAATATTCCCAGCCTAAAAAATTGAGATGAACATATTGCAAGTAGCTTAGGCTAGGATTCTGACCCCGGAGGGGAAAGGACTAGCAATGGAAACTAACTCTTATTGAATTTGGGGTTTTAACCTATCTGTAGATATATTTTAGATGGCCTGTGGACTTGGATGGGGTGGTGGTGGAAATAATTATGTTAACTTGCCAGTCTTTTAAAGGTATTTTTTTTGTCTTGCTGTTGATTGAATGGATTAATAAAGCACATCTATTACCCATGTGTTCTTTGAAAACATGTTCGTAACAAGTTTCTTCTGTAATACAGTTCATCTGTATTTTATTTCATGCGTACGAGTACATTTTCTGGAGAAGAAATCCTTACGTTTGGCCAGATTTTCAAAAGGGCCCATGGCAGAAAAAGTTGAAGAATTCCTGATCTATGAAAGGGAAACTTCTCTGAAGAAGAATAAAGAGGTCAGTCATGCCACAAACCCTCAGGGTAAAAATGGCTGGTGGGAGCTTTCCAAGGTTCTTAAGTCTAGCTTGATAAAGGCCCCATTAATATCCATTTAACTTCACCAATATCACTTGTTATTGAGACACCCGTTGGATTAGCTAAGGCTGGTCAACACACAAGGGGGCNTAATGGTTAAGGAGTTGAATGACTTCTAGGAGACCATGGTTCTAATCCACTCTGCTCTCATGATGCTGTTTTTAGAAAAGGATTATACAGAGAGCTCTTGAAGAGAGAATATAATCTAGTAAATCAATAAAGTAGAGGTTGTGTTTATATGATATAGTTAGCCAGGTCAGCGCCTGACCTAGCAGATGCATTTGCAAAATGTGTGGAATGGGGCTATTTTAGTTCTGGTGTGCTTTTCTGTGCTTTAGAGTGTTGCCTTTAGTGATTAAAGGATTATACCAGAAGCAGGAAGACTTGAGCTCTCGTTCTGCCTTTGTCAGGTGCAAAGAATCAGGACCATTTGTAAGGTTACAGCGCACAAGAATCTGGTCAACTAAATTTCAACACTAAATTGACATTAGATAAGGGTCAATGGAATTCAGGAGACGTTGGACCTGTGGGAATGCAATGATTCTAAACTAATGACGTGCTTAACTCCACCACCCCCCAGCTCTACCTGTTCTTCTCCTACAGCTTAGTTCAAAAGCCGATTGGATGACTTTGGGTCAATCCCTCTCTCTCTCAACCATAACATTAGGAAGAAGACAACATCAAGTCACTTCTGAAAATCTTGTCAAGAAGCCTTCATGGACTTGTTGTTATTATTATTATTATTATTATTATTATTATTATTATTATTATTATTATTATTATTATTATTATTATTATTATTATTATTATTATTATTATTATTATTAATTTTAACTTATATGCCGCCCTTCTCCCCACAGGACTCAGGGCGGCTCACAGCATATTAAAACAGTACAAAGCACTATCCCCAATAAAAACCAATTAAAAACAAATATTTACCGCTGTGTCATATTAAAATAATGATTAAAATTGTCCCTATTTAAAATTCTCCCTAGGCCAGACCCGCTTGCTGAAAAAGCCATGTCTTGGCGCGGCGGAAAGCTAGGAGATCCGGAATCGTCCGGATCTCGGGGGGTAGTTCGTTCCAGAGGGTGGGGGCACCCACAGAGAAGGCCCTCCCCCTGGGGGTCGCCAGCCGACACTGCTTGGCCGACGGCACCCTGAGGAGGCCCGCTCTGTGGGAGCGTACCGGTCTGTGAGAGGGAATCTGTGGCAGAAGGCGGTCT
>NW_015393087.1:0-5466 GCF_001527695.2 Protobothrops mucrosquamatus
CCATCAGCGGGAAGGTCGCCTTGCGTTCAGGCAGGAAGAGGCGAGTTTCCGGGCGCTGGAACCGTCCGCCGCCCGACGTGATGCTTCCCTTCTCAAGAAAGGAGTCTAAAGCGCCGCAGACGGGTTTTTCTCGTCCGGCGTAAAAGTAATAGAATAGTTCTGTTTAGCTTGGCTCGCAGGCAGGCGGGCGGGCGGGCGGTCAGGCTGGCTGGCAGCCGTTCGTAACCCCGGAGCTTCCCTTCTACTCTCAAGAGCGAGAAGAATGAATTCCAAGACTAGAATTGCTCTCGTCCGTCCGGCTTCGTTTGTTCTCATTGCCCACGGGGCCACCTAGTGGTGGAGAAAGGCGTGAAGATGCCTCGACAGGCGTTTAGTGCCAAAGGGAGGGAGCGAGGGAGGGAGGGGTGTGTGTGTGTGTGTGTGTGTGTGTGTGTGAGATTGGTGATGTGTCCGACTCCTAGATAGATGTAGGGTTGCCAGGTGTCCACTATTTGAGTGGACAGTCCACTTTTTTCACATTATGTTCACTATTTTTTTTCACAAAATAGTGGACATTTTTTTATTCAAAAGCTTTATGATGAAATGGTACGTAATCTAAAGCTGTACAGTCTACTTTTTTTTACTACTTAACACCCCCCCAGCTTGTCCGCTATTTTTTGGAAGCAGACCTGGCAACCCTAGATAGATGTTCTCTATGACGATCTTTCCTTAATGTTTTTCAGGTCTCCGAACAGTGCGCCCATCGCTACTGTAACTGAATCTACCCACCTTGTGCTGGCCTTCCATTTTTCCCCTTCCTTCCACCTTTCCCAGAGAGTCATGCCCTCAATTAATTTCCTCAAGAAACAATGGGTGGAAACTAACCAGGGAGAGAAGCAACCTGGAATTAAGGAGAAACTTTCTAACAGTGAGAACAATTAACCAGTGGAACAGCTTGCCTTCAGACGTTGTGGGTGCTTCATCACTGGAGGTCTTTAAGAAGAGACTGGAATGTCATATGTCTGAAATGGTATAGGGCAGTGTTTCTCAACCTTGACAATTTTAAGGCATGTGGACTTCAACTCCCAGAATTCCACAGCCAGCATTGCTGGCTGTGGAATTCTGGGAGTTGAAGTCCACATGCCTTAAAATTGTCAAGGTTGAGAAACACTGGTATAGGGTCTCCTGCCTGAGTATGGGGTTGGACTAGATGACCTATAAGGTGCGTTCCAACTCTATTCTATTCTAATGTGTCAGAAGTAGGACAATTCAAGCCTCATCATTTGGGCCTCAGGTGGGAACTCTGGGTTGATTTCTTTAATAATCCGTGTGTTGAGGAGGCTCAAATAATACTAAATTATTATTTATTAAAATAATATTTTACATTCTGCTTCATTTTCTCTCTCGCTCTGCATGGCCGGTCATTATTTCCTATGACCTTCTCTAATGTAACTTTTATCAATTTAAAACAATAAATGTTAAGAAATAGCTTTTATTTAGATACTTATTCAGTTAATTTGTGTATTGCTTCGCATATCAAAGACAGCTCAAAGCATGGTATGGGAAGCATTTCAAGGAAAAACAATAACTAAACGTGTTTAATACATTTTTTAAAAAAAAAATACATCTTGAGAATCTTGTTGCAAATTTCCTCAAAGGCCAATTTATTGATTTCTATTGAATTGCTTTGACCAAACAGAAGGTTGTTTCACAATGCATGTACACATTTAACATCCAGTGACAACTTTGCTTATATAAGTTGGAGAATTCACCATCCGCCACATGACATATTTGTTTCATTACCATACTTTCAAAGATATATGTGTTTTTTCCATTGTTTTTCAGTTGCTAAGTTGTGTCTGACTCTTCACGACCCCGTGGACCACAGCATGCCAGGCTCTCCTATCATCCACTCTCTCCTGGAGTTTGCCCAAATTCATGTTCATTGAATCAATGATACTATCTCTAATCATCTCATCCTCTCCTTCTCCTTCTGCCTTCAGCCCTTCCCAACCTCAGGGACTTTTCCAATGAGTCCTCTCTTCTCATTAGGGGGCCAAAGTATTTGAGTTTCAGCTTCAGTATCTGTCCTTCCAAAGAACACTCAGGGTTGATTTCCTTTTAAGGTTTTTTCCATACAAAAGCAACGATCTGTATTGAATTGTACAGTACACGCAAAGAGGCCCTGGAATCTGAGTGTGTGTGGGGATTTTAAGACTGAGGTCTGTCATCTGCTTGTAATGTCATGAATCTCTCCTACAACACATGAAAGAATAATAAAAGAATTACAGGTTCTTTATTTGCAGGTTATTTAGCAACGTATCATAATGAAAAGCCCTCCTCCTCCTCCTCCTCCTCCTCTCACTGCCAAGGCTCTATGAAAATGCATGCATAAAATGGAACAACTGAAAGAGGAAGCTTGTACTTTCCTGGAACCTAGAACTGCAGATGAATTTTAATGATTCATGCTTTCCAAAGCATTTTGTTTGATATCCAGAAAGCAAAAGAAAAAAAAATTCTAAAAAGACTATGCTTTTGCTATTCACGACTTAATGTTTTATTCAAAACCTTAGTTCCCTGTATAGCAGTGAGGGTTTCTTAAATGGCAGGTGTTCTTAAATGGCATTCCCTTACATGGGGGTAGGTGGGAGATAGTTCCCAGTCTAGCGGCAATATTTTGCTGCTTCTGTTACCTCAGAACAGCCTTTAAACAGCCTGGAAACTGGCTACAGTATTCCCCTGGCTAGAATGATCACAGAAACACTTTTCTAGATTCTCTGCCAATGGTTCTTCCTCCCAAGAAAAATGACTTTTCCTACAGGGATTAAAGCCAAAAGCAGAAATAGCGGCACCCAACTTTCACCCTGAGCCAAACTTTGTCTGATCGTACTGGGATGATGCCCATTTGCCTGAGACAAAGAAGTTTAAAGAACTTCTGAATTCATCTAGAAAAACATCCTCCGCCCACTCCAGCTCTGAGTCTTTGTAGAGAGGAACTTGCTTAATGAATTCCAGAAACAATGAGTGACTGACTGATTCAGGAAAGATTGACAACCAGTATTATGTGGTTTGTTGTAAATAAATCAATAAGTGGTTGGGTGGAAGATATTCTGTCCAGCCTCCACTCTCTAAGTCTATATCATACAGGCAGTGGAATATGACTATAGTATAGTCTTTCAAAATAACCATGATTTTTATTCAGCTTCTCCAAAAGGACGCTTTTAAAGTTTTCATTTCTATGTTAGTTTCATAATCCCAAAAGACTAAGGAAGGCAGCTTTTCATTTAGTCCCAGTATGAGACAAATAAATTACATCACTGTTTCTCACAATATATTTTAAATTTGTAACAAATATGAATGGATTAGAAAAGGATAAATACTATTTAAATGCCTAGAATACTGACGAACAATTACTGGTTCAGACTGTTGGCAAAAACAAAACTCAGGAAAGTAATGTATCCTCTGTGTGTTTTTCTCAGAAATCAAGTCATATGGAAACTATTACAGTTACGTCAAGAAAAAGGAGATATATTGAATTGATTCCCAGTTATCCTTAAGAGAATTATTCTGAATAAATCTTTGGAACATGAATGAAGCTGAAGTAATTCTACATTAGGTTCCCAGAAAGAAGATAAAAATCAACACTGAGCACTTTGCTAGAAATGTGTCTATGATCCTAAACTGTTTATTTTGCTGAAATACCACAGAGGCATCATTCACGATGTCAAAAAAACCAAAAACAAAACAAAGAAACCAAAACTGATTCCATTGTGGGAAACTGACTTGCTTTCTTTCCTATGGAATATTCCACCATAACAGCTACTTTCTCTTGGAATATTCCACTGTTCCATGAGGTTAAAAGGTCCAAGAAAATGCTTCGATTTTGGGCTGCTTCTCATGATGAAATGATAGTTCATATGCACTTTTATCAGGAAAAAAAGTAACTATGGAACAATGGTAACAGTTCAGTTTTCAACAGCCCTGCTTACTACATACAAATTTGGGGAAGAGCAGTTGGTCTGCAGGTGTGAGAAATAAATAAATGAATAAATGAAAAGAAAAAGGGAAAAAAAGAGGAAAAGCAATTCAGTATCATTTGTGATTTGACATACAGCAGGTATTATTTAAGAGGACAACACCAAATGCAGCCTCTCTGGGTTATATGCTTAGCTGATACTTTTGCACATGTTCTTTTCAGGAGAGAATGTTTTGTTTTCTGATCAAACTTGTGCACTTTTCTGTAGCTTAGTCTATCATGTAGGAAAAAAGATAATGTGTTCCTATGCTTGCTTTTCTTTATAGGTGGCAAAAAAACCCCACAACAAAAATAATTTACATTGTTTCCCTTGTACAATAAAGCAACTGTATTAAAAATATCTTTTCCTGATGACACCGAAGCCTAAATTTCCTAATTTGGCAGTTCCTAGATCAATATCCACAGGTGCATATCTGGTTCACTTTAGATGGCCAAAGCACATCCTTTATAAATTAGAAATGAGATGCACATTCTTCAGCTGAACTGATCTTCAAAGAGCATAATATTGATAATTTCATTTGTGATAGAAGAAATTGTGCCTTCTATATGTACCATGTATGTAAGTAAAACTGTGAAGACTGTGAATGGAATTTGCGAGAAATAAATAGTAATGACAATATAGCTGTCCTTAAGCTCGAGAGTCCCTTTCAGAAACTGAAACATTTCTGGATCATACAGCCTTCAGGTCCTCTGTAACACCAACACTGCAGTCCATAAATATAGAAGAGTCTGTAACTGTTCAAGCTGTAAGTGAAAATTGCCTACTTGAAGTTGCTGAAAGAAAGGTAAAAGAGTTGGAAATATAGTCAAATGGAGACCAATGGAGTCCTTAGTGTTCTCTGACTTTATGTGGTAGCAGATATTTTATTACCCTAGAAAACATCATCAGTGCTAGTGAAGTGGGCTTTGCTCTCTATTTATATACAGTAGCTTCTGCCAATATTAGTGGGGGTGCATACCGAATATAAGGTACTGGCACAAGCTACTGTATACAGGTGAAACTCGAAAAATTAGAATATCGTGCAAAAGTTCATTTATTTCAGTAATGCAACTTAAAAGGTGAACCTAATATATGAGATAGACTCATTACATGCAAAGCAAGATAGTTCAAGCTGTGATGTGTCATAACTGTGATGATTATGGCTTACAGCTCACGAAAACCCCAAATCCACAATCTCAGAAAATTAGAATATTACATGCAATCAATAAAACAAGGATTGTACATAGAACAATATCGGACCTCTGAAAAGTGTAAGCATGCATATGTACTCAGTACTTGGTTTGGGCCCCTTTTGCAGCAATTACTGCCTCAATGCGGCATGGCATGGAAGCTATCAGCCTGTGGCACTGCTGAGGTGTTATGGAAGACCAGGATGCTTCAATAGCAGCCTTCAGCTCTTCTGCATTGTTCGGTCTCATGTCTCGCATCTTTCTCTTGGCAATGCCCCATA
>NW_015393087.1:5724-7060 GCF_001527695.2 Protobothrops mucrosquamatus
CAACAGACCAGTTCTGTTTTTCTTTAGCCCAGGTAAGACGCTTCTGATTTGGGGTTTTCATGAGCTGTAAGCCATAATCATCTTACTTATGACACATCATGGCTTGAACTATCTTGCTTTGCATGTAATGATGCAAATGTCGTATTCCTCTTGTCAAGCCACTCCTGAACAACAAACAACATCAGAAGCGTCTTACCTGTTTGAAAACATAAAATTGCAATATTTACTTTAGCATTGTTACACAATGATTATTCTGCAATCAAATAAATCAGTTTCTGTTAGAAGTTGCTCTTAGAGGTTTAGAGGTTATCTTCTTTTTTTGGAGGAAAAAAGCAACACTTTTGAATTGGTTTGAAGCACAGCTCACTTTTTATTTATTTCTTCCTTTTTGAAAGCATGAATTCCAATTATACAAGTCAAAAACTATGATAGACATGCTGCAGATGTTTAATGTGACTTGTCAGGTAAATAGTATGAAGGCAATATATTCATCTAACCACTGTGTAATGAAAAAGGCAACAATATTGCCTTTTTAATTTCCATTTGCTCAGCCTTCTCTCCTATATAATTTGAAACAAGATTGCATCACAGCTTGATCTAGTAATTGATGACAGAATAAGGCAAGCAATGATCAAAACAGCTATACATTTTATTGCTATAAAACTGTTTAACAAATATAGATATCCTCTGGCAGGAGCCTGATATTAACTTAAAGTCTTCTCTTAGAACTGTGGACTCATAGTTTTTAAGAGCTCTATCACAAGAAAATAAGAATACAAGTAGTCCTTGGCTTACGACCACAATTGAGCCCCAAATTTCTGTTGTTGAGTAAGACATTTGTTGTGAGCTTTGCCCCATTTTACGACCTTTCTTGTCACAGTTGTTAAGTGAATCACTGCAGTTGATAAGTTAATAATCCGGTTGTTAAGTGAATCTGACTTCCCATTGCTTGCCAAAAGGTTGCAAAAGGTAATTACATGACTTTGGGATACAGCAATGGTCATAAGCATGAATCAGTTGCCAAACATCTGAATTTTGATCACATGATCATGGGGATGCTACAAAGGTAACTGTGGTCATAAGTCACTTTTTTCAGTGCCGTTGTAACTTTGAATGGTCACTAAATGACGTAAGTCAAGGACTATCTGTAGTCAACATTCCAAATTACCATCAACATCTATTGGTAAATGTATTAACTGAGATAGAAATATCACCAGCCTCAGCAAACTGCAAGGTTTACATAAGTATATTAAGAAAAAAAACAGTAGAATCCCACTTCTTCTAAATAATGCTTGCTGGGGATAGAACATTTTGGAAAAAGCATTACTGGCAGCTT
>NW_015393087.1:7589-12562 GCF_001527695.2 Protobothrops mucrosquamatus
ATAAAAGAGCCAAGATTGCCTACTCCTGGAAGGTGCCTGGTACACAGACTGGAGAAGATAAATGTATCGAATTGCCATAAGACGCGCTAATTTTAAATTTGGCAACTAATTCTCAATGCGTTGACACCGAAAGCCCAAACAGAACCTCAACTTTCCATTTCTACGTTTTCCTCTGTTTTACACCCCTGTCTGATCTCACGTTAGAGAACTGGCGGAAGTGACGATGCGTTGGTTACCGCGGCCCATGCACGAGACCTAATGTTTCCGGGTCACGTGGCGGAAATCCGGCTAGTTGGGTGCGGCAGGGCGCCGAAGAGCTGGGCCGGCTCTCTTCTCCCAAGATGGCTTCTCTTCTTCAGTCAGACCGCGTCTCCTACCTGGTGCGCGGCGAAAAGGAGATCCGCATGCCGCTTTCGCAGCTGTATTTCTGCCGCTACTGCAGTGAGCTCCGTTCCCTCGAGTGTGTCTCGCATGAGGTAAATTGGCCGTGTTAGAGAGCCTGGGGTGTGTTTGATCGCACGCCAGCGGTGTGGATTGGCTAACCCTGCTGCCACTCGTTAGTCCCCCTTCATCCAATTGGCTGAGGGATGTGTGCCCCAGTGCCCGTTGTTCTGATTTGGAGCTCGAGAACAGAGCCTTGTCAGTGTCCTTTTGTACTGCCTGGGCTAGGTGGAAAGGGAATAATTCTGGGTAGGAAGAGATTTATAGGAAGGGTGGAGGAATTTTTTAGCATATGTATTTGGAATAACACTTCTTCCCCTGCTTTTCCTATGTAAATTGCCACCACTCATTGTTCAGACATAATATGTTGTGCTTCCCAGTTGGTTACTGTTGCATCCTTTAATCTGTTTAAACCACATTCTCATTCTCCCCCTCCCTACATTTATATATTTATGTCATGTCTGCCTGCCTGCCTGCCTCTGTCCAATTGGACTCTAGGTCAGTGTTTCTCAACCTTGACAATTTTAAGGCATGTGGACTTCAACTCCCAGAATTCCACAGCCAGCAATGCTGGCTGTGGAATTCTGGGAGTTGAAGTCCACATGCCTTAAAATTGTCAAGGTTGAGAAACACTGCTCTAGGTGATAATGTTATAATCAGGTACTATTACCCATCTAACTGTATGAAGCTTGTATTTGCAAAACACAGTGGGCAATTATGAGTGGACTACAAGCTTGATTCATAGTGTGGGGCCTGTAAGTTGCAACATTCTTGGGGATGTATTTTATGATATGCAGCAGAAAAAAATGTCCCGCTTCATTTTAATTTTAGATTATTTTTTTTTAAAAAATGGGACACTAGGGTGCTGCAAAGCACAAACAGTATTCCAAAGACTGCTTCTAGTCCCCAGATATATTCTGGAGGCATTCTTAAAAAGCTGAAAATGATTGAGGACTCCAGTGTTTTGCTTTGAAGTATGTCTGCATGTCCAGAAAAGGGTAGTAATACACAGTTATGATAGAGTATCCTGAAAGACTAAAAAAAAAGAGTGTGCCAAGGAATAAACTCACCTGTTTCTGTCTAGTACATTGATTTTTGTGTGAGCATTCCCATGACATTTTCTCAAGAGTTCCAGATGTGCTGTCCAGTTTGCAAAGCTAGGGGGGCCCTTGGAATTCAGTACTGTATTTTGTAATACTGAAAATCAATTTATTAAACAATATTATTCAGCTACAATTTAGAATTAATCTTTTGATCTTCTGAGAAGTGAGTGCACCAATAAAAAGATGCAGCTTTTGTTCAAATTTTATAGGGGTTCCCAAATTTAAACAAGTGTTCCATTGGTTAAACACAAAATAGTAAAAGAACTCTGCTGCTCCCAACATTCTAGAAATGTCTGAAGATGAGACCCTACTTCCTGCACTTAATTTTGGCATTGTTTGGGTTGCAGGCCCAAGATTGTAAACACCTGTTTTTTAATCCATTTTATTGTGTATGGACATGAATGAAGAAGAATATTTTACTTTTTAATCTTACTCTGTTACTGTAGTATATTTTTGAATGTGAACCAATTTCCATTTTAAAACAATCTATAAGCACTGAACAAGAAATATCTTAGTCATTATGATTAAGTGGTCTTAATCTGAAGTATTAGTTTTTGAATTACTTATTTTTCAGTTGTTCAGTTTTGACAAAAAAGCTAAAGAATAATTAAAGAAGGCAACAAGCTATTGGAACCCAGTTGGATAGGGAAATAAATTTTAAGAATTGGTTCATGACAGGACAGATTCCAAATTTGATCTTTGGCATCTTCTGTTCAAAATATTAATAGCTGAGAATGAAAAAAATTTCTGCTAGAAAATTCATGGAATCACTGCTGATTTTAAGTTTGTTTTTCATCTCAGTTATAATGCCAATTTTAATTGTCATTAATAATCCTGGGGATTGTACTTTAATGACAATGCTGACTATTTTTCTGGTACAGATCTAAATTTCCTCTCAATAATAATATCTAGAACAGAAAGAAATGCTGCATTGTCAGCCCTTCTGAATCACCTTATGCCTCCTGAGCATGACATTTGATGTTACATTTTAATATTTCATTTTAAAATGAGATAAATTTTCTCCACAAGCATCAAGATATATATTTGGAAACTAGCCAGGAGAGGCAGACGTCTTATAAAGTTTTTCTGCCATTTGGATCGTACCTCTACAATTAAAATGCCTATGTAATCTTTGAGAGCAAAATCTGAAATAACAATAATCAAATTTAAGGTTTTGTGGTTTATAAATCAGTCTTTTGGATATTGTCCTGTCCCAGCCCCTAAAAATCAAAATGTCTTTTTTGTTACAAAGATAAGAAGCAGCACTAGTTCAAGTGTAGTGGTGAAGAAAGATGACTTTTAAAAATTATTCTATAGGTGGATTCTCACTATTGTCCCAGTTGTTTGGAGAATATGCCTTCAGCTGAAGCCAAGCTGAAAAAAAATAGGTAAGGCTACATTCTCCCCTCTTTCTTTTCCTAAAAAAATTCTTTTGTGTTTTTCATAATCTCTTTATATTTGACCACATACTTATTTAATTTGATACCCACTTTGAATTTGATAGTACAGGTAGTCCTCGATTTATGACCGTAATTGAACCCAACATTTCTGCGGCTGAGACATTTGTGAGGGGGGTTTGCCTCATTTTACGACTTTTCTTGCCAGTTGTTAAGTGAATCACTGCAGTTGTTAAGTTAGTAACACGGTTACCCCATGGTTAAGTGAATCTGACTTCCCCATTGACTTTGCTTGTCAGAAGGTTACAAAAGACACTACAACCGGCTGAATTTTGATCATGTGACCATGGGGATGCTACAATGGTTGTAAGTGTGAAAAACGACCATCAATCACTTTTTTTAGTGCTGTTGCAACTTCAGAAGTTACAGCAGCACTGAAAATTGTTGTAAGTCGAGGACTACCTGTATAGAACCTTAACAGATTGATTATGACAAAATCTGAAGGGTTATGCATGACAGGATTTTTGTCTTTTTATAAAGGAAAAGATAACATGAATTAGCTTCCTGTTGGTTGTCTCAATGAGTTTTTCTGAGCCAAACATACTATTTTAAATTCATTGTTAGGAGGAATTTTTGAATTATATGTACATTTATAAATCAAGAACCTTGACTCCAATTTATATACAGCTTTTAATTTCAAGAAATCAATATGGTTTACATAATAATGAGCATTATCACTCTAAGAAGGCAAATACGATCAACTCCATTCAATTAAAAAGCTAATACTGGTGTCTTCTTGCTTAGGTGTGCTAACTGTTTTGATTGCCCTTGCTGTATGCATACCCTCTCTACCCGAGCAACAAGCATTCCTGCTCCATTGCCTGATGATCCTGCTAAGACTACAATGAAAAAAGCTTATTATCTGGCCTGTGGATTTTGCCGCTGGACATCCAGGGATGTTGGCATGGCAGATAAATCAGTTGGTGAGTGTCATATCTAAAATAAATGGGAGAAAAAACTCTACATATTATGCACAGTTATTGGTCAAAAGGGGAACATTGTTGTATTATGCTGAAAACTGGTAGTACACACAGAAAAGGATTTACAGAATTTGAATGGAATTAAGTTCAGTGACTAGTGGGGTCTTTGCCTTTGCCACAAAAAGAAATGTGCTCTATAAATATGTGCGATGCCACTTCAGTTGATAATGAGGGTCCCCAAATACTGTATGTTATTGAAATAATTCCTATTGAAGGTATTTAAACATTTTGCTGGCTTGGATCAAAAGTTTATTTTGTCCAATTTTAGCACCGATTGGAAAATATTTTTCTTTGCAACGGACATTTAGAGGTAGCACTATCCAGCATGACTAATTGGTTTAAGAGCCTGAGTCATCATTAATTCTTTTAATTTCTTTTTCAAGACATCTAAATTAGTGTCATTATATATGAAGAAGTAAACTCCATAATTAAACTGCATGCTTTTTTGTCCTAATTTCCCCACTATTCATTATTAGCAGATGAACCAGGCTCTAGTTTTATGAGAGACAACAAAGGCCTGTTTTGTCCACACTCTTCACACTATACCTACAAATCTTCGATATCTTTTCTTCTGAATGAAATATTCCTGAATTTTGTAAGATAATTGCTTCTTTCCATAATAGTTGTGCAAAAAGAAGCTGATGAATAGTAGAACAAAGCAAAAGTAAAACAATGGGCGTAATTTCATTCATTTCAGCAGTACAGTCTCTTATGCTGATCTTTTCCAATGGTTCCAAAATTAGCAGATGCTAGAGATTCCTAACCATAAGACATATAAGAATGGGAACCCTTATTTTTTTATTTTTATTTTTTAATTGAAAATTTTTAAAAGTTTTACAATATATCTCCCCACCTCCCTCAAGCCCCACCCTTTCCCACCCCCCTCCCTTCCCCCCCGACTTCCCAGAGCTACACACAGGGTTTACAATACAATAATTATACTCTGTCTTAAATTATATTACCCTTAAGTTAACAATTCTATAACATCCTTT
>NW_015393087.1:13496-15741 GCF_001527695.2 Protobothrops mucrosquamatus
TTGTCTCGTATGTATTCTAATTTACAACCTAAGTGTTGGAGATGTGGAAATTTAGATGCAACTTATTTTCATGTGTGGTGGACTTGTAGGGCGGTTAAAGCATTTTGGATAAAGATTTGGTGGAACATTCAAAATGTCTTTAAGAAAAAGATAAAGTTTAAGCCTCAGTTATTTTTGTTGGGTATTATGGAAAATTTGGGAACCCTTATTAATGGCAAGAAATTTGAAGGAAAAAAGAATTTGTCTGCCTTCCACTTTTCTTTCAGGGAGGGCTGGTCTCCACTATGTGCAGAAAAAATTACCAAATCAGCAGAATCCCCTTGTTATCTGCATAGATGTCTGTGCCTTCTCCCCTTTTTTCACTGTGTGCTAATTGTAACAATACAATTCCCTGGCAATAGGGAAATTTGCAAGGGAAAAATGGAAGGTACAAAATAGATTTTTATCACCTGTGTTTGATTTGCTGATCTGTCATCGATATTTTATGTCCCTATGTTCACATTAACCAACTTTCAGTTACTAGATAAGAAACACAAGCTGCTTTCTGACTCATACAGTGATGAAGCACACAGTATTATGTCATTCTAAATAACATATATACAGTATTAGGCCAGTGATGGATTTGGCAGAGGAGAGAAGCAGATGGTTACTATCTGTATAGTTTATTTTTGACTAGAACATGTGTTTCATGATACCCTTCTTCTTAATCGTTCATGTTATTTTTTGTTACATTGCAGCCAGTGGAGGTTGGCAGGAACCTGAAAATCCTTATACACAAAAGGTAACGAAAAGAAATATATTCAGGAATAAATTAATTTACTAGGAAATATGAAAGTGAAATAAATCAGGAATGTATTGATTTGTTCCATTTCTCTGTGTTTAGCCTCTACTAAAGAACAGTAAAGTCCATTCAGATGGGTAAATATGTAGGAATAGTGGCACAAATTAAACATAAAATATTCTATAAAGTAAATAAATAGGGGGAGAAAGAGTTGCTAGGAAGAGAAAGAGTAAATTTTAAACTCCACTATGTGAAGATTTGTAAATGCAATGAAAGGTTTTTTTTAAAAAATGTTCAGAGTGAATTCAGAAAAAAAAATATTGTAAAGAATGTCCCTTCACATGAATAGCTTAAAATGTTTCTTTTTATATAGATTAATAAACTGGTGGAATATTATCAACAGTTGGCTCAGAAGGAGAAGATGGAAAGAGATCGTAAAAAATTAGTTCGACGGCGACCATACATGCCACTGGCTTTTTCGGTAAGCTAGGAAAACAGCACACAAGTTGTTGAGGTCACACAGTGAGAACCAGATGTAACATTCTAAAGTACAGTGATACATAATAGTCGTTGTAGCTGACATTTCTAAAACTGAAGCAAGAAAATTTTAAAAATGATAAATGGAACTTATCTGAAGTTTTCATAGCTTGTGTTTTATTAAGAGATACCATCTACAGGTACTCTTCGACTTACAACAATTCATTTAGTGACTGACCTTATAACGGCACTGAAAAAAGTGACATGACAGTTTTCACACTTATGACCGTTGCACCATTCCCATGGTCTTGCGATCAAAATTCAGATACTTGATAATTGACTCATATTTATGACAGTTGCAGTGTTCTGGAGTCATGTGATTCCCTTTTGCTACCTTTTAACACACAAAGTCAATGGGGAAGCCAAATTCACATAACAACTGCAGTGATTCACTTAACAACTGTGGCAAGAAAGGTCATAAAATTTACTTTAGCTTTCTTGCTTAGCAATAGAAATTTGGGGCCGAATTGTGATCGTAAGTCGAGGACTACCTATATTTGAAATAAATGTAGACATTCATGCTTTCAAATCATAAAGTAACTTGGTTTGTATTTTACAGTGAAGGTTCAGATTTGGAAATAGGCCCCAATACCTTCAGCTTTCAAATGCTGGATTATTGTTATTCTGTATACAGTGATTTAGCTCAGAGTTGGCACAAATGTAATGTCTGTGAGATATTTAGATTTAAATATATATTCTCCAGTACGGGAGATGGAGAATTCACATGTGGTTTTCATTGGATGCCTGCTCTTGAGACCAAGTAGTCAAACTTGACACGCCCCCTCTTGCTGATCCAGTCTTTAACTTGGTCTCAGCTCTTGACGACGTGTCTGGTGTGGCTCTCAGTCAATAGCAGGTTAGAAAACTTGAGTGAATTCTCCTTTCCCTTAAAAATCCCCTTCCAAACTTCCAGCTTTAATTTGGTTT
>NW_015393087.1:18344-20485 GCF_001527695.2 Protobothrops mucrosquamatus
CTTACCTGAACGCCTTTTCTCAGTACGGAGATGGAGAATTCACACCCACCCCTTAAGGTCAGTCAGACTATTGTTGGGGTCTGAGAGCCAACACCTCGTCCATCTTCAGTCACTTCGCCCTCGTTAAAGACTGGATCAGCAAGAGGGGGCGTGTCAAGTTTGACTACTTGGTCTCAAGAGCAGGCATCCAATGAAAACCACATGTGAATTCTCCATCTCCGTACTGAGAAAAGGCGTTCAGGTAAGACAACGCCCCTTTTGTTTTAATTTTCAGCTATGCATTCAGTGTCATATGAAAAGCTTATGTTTTTCTTGGCTAAATAATTTTGCATATGCTTATTGCCTTTTGGATAACTGTATAACCTGCTTGCTCTGTGCATTGTTTTTGTCTTTATTGGTGCATTGTTTTTTTTATCTCCGTTGCTACCTGCTGCTAATTTGGGGGCTCTCCACAGCAACATACTATACATGTAGTGGTAAGTTCCTTTAGCTGGTTCCTTTAGCTGGATTCAGCTAGTCAAATTGTCTTTATTGCATTTGGGTGACTAACATGCTCATAATAGGAAAGTTCGCATTCAGTCTGAATGAATTAATACATATTTAAGTTTAGTAATCATGTAACTTGGTGTACTCCATAATATTTTTTTTACATAAAACCAAAATTGTTCAGTGTAAGACCCTATAAATGTACTGTGTGGTCACAATCTTTGATGAACTTAAGCATTGTTAAGAACAGTTGGTAGGATTAGCCTGGACAAGTATGTTGTGGGCTTCCGCTGTCTATGATTCTTTGACACATTTTAGTCCTCTTGAACTATAGATTGCCTATAAATACAATACTCCCTGTCCACAATTTTGCCACTTAAATATTTCTTTCCCTGTTAAAAACCATGTCCTTTTAAATAGCATTGCTGTATAAAAACTTTAATATAGATTTTATCTGATATGCCAGATAAATGAAATATATTTTCCTTTCCGTTAAACTAAAACAATAAGCCACCCACCAAAGCTTTACAAAATAATAGGTGAGCTAGAGAGGCAAAATAATATCAAAAAGTATTTAGCAATTTTACTTATGGTATAGGGCTAAACCTTCTATCCTTACTTTGAAGATAACAACTTTGTTATGTATATGTGGGGATGTGGGTCTATACATATGTTGTGTATAGTATGTTTAGGTGTGTGTCATGTATGTGTTTCACTTTGAGAGCGGGCAACTAAATTTCATTTTTAATGTGTGCCGTTGTGCCCACAGTAAAAAAAATGACAATAAAGGTTATCTTATCTTATCTTACCTAACTATTAAGAGTGGCAGGGAGATAAGTAAAATAATTCAAACCACCTGATCAGTAAAATTGCCATATAAATTGTGCTTTTAACATTGGATTCAGTGAAGTATAGCAATTATTATACTTCTCTGAGAATTTGCATGACCTCTTGAACATGGAGAAATTTAGTTTCATTTTAGATTTCACTTTTTAGTGCATTGGTCTGGCACTAATGGGAAAAGAACTGTTTCAGTTGTTTTCTGTATGCAGAGGAACACTTTTGAATTTAGCCTACTTTTCTTTATAAATTAACAACCTTCAGTTTTAATATCTGCTGTCACAACTCAGAATGTCAATCAATTTGTTGGCAAGTACTTCAGCTGACTGTTGTTAACTCAAGTAGGGTATAATGGTGTGATTTCATACCATTATAGTCATTATATATTTGTCATTTCTATATTTTCTTTAGGTCTATTGCAGTAGGGGGCATTTGGCCACAAAAGTACTTTTCCTCCTAGAATGTAAACTATGTTGTAAGTTGCCCAGAGTCGTTGGATACGAGATAGGCAGCAAATAAATTAAATAAATAAATAAATATTTATGTTCCGAGCTAGAAGACTTAATCATCAAGTGAAATTTAAATGAAAGCACTAAATCACTTTAAGTAGAATAAGCAGTGATTGAAGGGCTTGTTCCTTTTTTTGCTTTTGTATGTTTGCTTTTTGTTAGTCAAATTATCAAAACTTTATCTGAACAGAGAAAACTTCCAAATTTGCTTTTCTTGTAATTGATACATCTTGTTTTTAAGCTGCCCCAAACCCCAAGATGGTATGTTTTCGTTTACCAACTCACTTCTTGCTGTTGACAGGTAAT
>NW_015393088.1:0-3776 GCF_001527695.2 Protobothrops mucrosquamatus
CGATCCACTTAACAACGGTGGCAAGAAAGGTCATAAAATGGGGCAAAATTCACTTAATGTCTCACTTTGCAGCAGAAATTTTGGGCTCGATCATGGTTGTCAGTCGAGGACCACCTGTGCTGTAGCTCAGTTATTGCATTCTGAATCTGGGCCCAGATCGTTGTGGTGCCTTCAGTTTTTGTGCTGTAGGCCCTTGTGGTGCTCTTTTCAACAAACTGATCCTTCCAACTGACGTGTGCTTTGTGTTTTTAGAATCCAGCCTGTACGTTCTGAGCCTGTTAGCATGCCAGGATCGTCATGCCCGACTACTGATCTACGGGGAAGATCTTCAGCAACTGATACTACCTCAGGTAGGAAAATGGGTCTATCAAAACAATTTTTTTTTTAATGTGTTCACGGTTAAGCGCGCACGGCTTTTCCCATTGGCAAAATGTTTGTGAGTGTGTCAACAAAACTGAAGATATTTTGTGGATGGATAAAATAGACCATTTGGTTCCATCGTGGCTAAAGGCATGTGAGTACTGCTTGGGGAGATTCGAAGTTGAGACCGTCCCGTCTGTTGTTGAGGTATGGTGGAAGGAATGATGGTGTCTTTGTGGCCAACGGACAATATCTAATTGGTGATGGTATTCAGATTCAGATTAAGATCTATTGAGGACACCCGAACATGGCAGAAACATTGTACTTACTGGTCAAGACTTATATCAGCATGAAGTGTAGCCTGTTCTGAAGTTTGGAACTGCAAGGGACAACTTTATGTGAGACTGTTGACCTCACTGAGTGAAGGGATGGTGTCGTTTCAAGCTGATCTCCTCCAAAGACTTGTTTCATTCTGCGTGGATGTAAGATATTGGTTGTAGGCTGGTTAAGGGAAGGAGAACAGCGGTGGCATTCAGCCGGTTCGCACCACTTCGGCAGTACCGATAGCTAATTTTTTGTTGCCCGGGCCCAGAATGGACTTCTGGAAGCGGCATCCACACAGAGAACCGGTTGTTCACCTATTTGAATCCCACCACTGGAGGAGAACCCTTAAGCCCCATGTGACAGAAGGGAAAAGACTTGACTCGTTGCGATTAGTCTTCAATACGCAAGTGATCCTCTAAAGCAGGGGTAGTCAACCTTGGCTCTTTTATGACTCGTGGACTTCAACTCCCAGAATTCCTGAGCCAGCTAAGCTGGCTCAGGAATTCTGGGAATTGAAGTCCACGAGTCATAAAAGAGCCAAGGTTGACTACCCCTGCTCTAAAGCATTGTGAGATGTTGAAAAACGATGAGCGTTTATTTTCACGAGTAGAGTGGATCAGAACTCAAGACTCTGAATGAAACCTGGAATGGTTCCATAGGTCCTGTTTTGGCATAAACAACCAAACAATCATTTGAGTGAAAACCCTTTGACCTGGTTGCCTATTTGATTGCTGTTCAATCGTTAAGTTGGGTCCACCTCTTTGCAACCCCATGGACCATATAAGATAAGATAACCTTCATTGTCATTTTTTTTGCTGCGGGCACACTGGCACACATTAAAAATGAAATTCTGTTGCCTGCTCTCCAAAAGTGTACACATACACAACACGCATATAAACAGGCTACATACAACATATACATATGCCTGCACCCTTACATATAAATACATAAGAGAGCAATTCGAAAATAAACCTCCATTTGGTTATCAAGGACAGACACTCGCAGATACAGAACTTTTATTATATACCTTAAAACAGAAGTCCCCAACCTTTTGGGCATCAGGGACCAGTTCCGTGGAGAGAGGTTTTTCCACGGCCCGGAGAGTGTGTGGTTTTGTGTGCTGCCTGCATCCCACGGATGGGGCTTTGCTTGTTTGTGCAGACCTGTTGCTGGCATGCTGCGGCCGGTACCGGTCCACAGACCAGGGGTTGGGGACCGCTGCCTTAGAAAACTACAACATTACATTACTTTTTGACATAACCGACACCACATCAGAAGTGGTGCCATGGAAAATCCCGCCAAATGTGAAGATGCCAAAGGAGTACTGCTAGTGAAGTTCATGGAGCGATCAATTCAGACGTCTACTGTGAAAGGTTACGAAAACTCAGACCAGCCATCCATAACAAGCATTGGGGCCTGCTGACTTCCGGTGTGGTGTCGGTTCACGACAATGCTCGCCCGCACACTGCTAGACATACCCAAGAACTTGTGAAGCAGTTCCGTCGGGATCTTTTTGATCACACCCCCCCCAATAGCCCAGATTTGGCGCCAAGCGACTACGACTAAGGAATTTCAAACCTTGTGTGACGTTATGACAAGGGCCTCAGTTTGAAAGGCGATTATGTCGAAAAGTAATGTAATGTTGTAGTCTTCTAAGGCAGTGGTGGCGAACCTATGGCACGGGTGCCAGAGGCGGCACTCGGAGCCCTCTCTCTGTGGGCACACATGCCATTGCCCCAGCTTTGCCTCCGCCCGCCACCCCCTCCTCACCAGCAGCCCCCCCTGGAGGAGAGTCGCCCCCGAGCGTGGCCCACGCAGAGCAGCGCAGTCAAGGACATAGCAGCCAGGCAGCGTAGACAAGACTCTGTCCTCACGCCCCAACGCGCACAGTTGATGCTGCAGGGCGTGGGCAGAGTACGTGGCCGCCGTGACACTGCTGGGCTGCCTGGGCGATCTGTGGCGGGCCCTGGAGGCGGTGAGTGGCCCTGTGGGCAGGCAGGGTGGGACAGTGGGGGTGGGGCAGGGACGGGGCAGGGGGTGGAGCAGGGTTAGGGCCAGTTTTGGGGCACTCGGTCTCTAAAAGGTTCGCCATCACTGTTCTAAGGTGTATAATAAAAGTTCTGTCTCTGCGAGTGTCCGTCATAGATAACCAAACGGAGGTTTATTTCCGAACCGCCCTCGTATAAATTTGAATCACTGTCCATCTTGAATACGTAGCGGAAAGAGGAAGCTTGAGAGTTCACAAGGTTGATACCGTATGGAGCAAAACTGTGGCTGAATCTGGAAGTTCTGCTGTTCTTCTGATATCATACCAGGCCCTCCTGTCCTCTACCGTCTCCCGGTGTTTTGCCCAAAATCACGTTTGTTGCGTTGACGACACCCATCTAACCTTCTCCTCCTCCGCCGTCCCCTTCTCCTTTCGCCTTCCCTCTTTCCCAACATCAGCGTCTTTCCCAAAAAATCTTCTCTCTTCTCCTGAGGTGGCCAAAGTATTTGAGCTTCAGCACCAGGATCTTTGCTCCAAAGAAAGTTGCCTGCTTAATCGGATTTAATTCAGATTAACAAGCCGGTTGTATTGTTTCCGCCAACAGTTGCACAAAATGGTATTTTATTCAGGAATCTTTTTTTTTCTTTAAAAAAGAGATATACCAGTAGTCTTCCACTTACAACAGTTCATTTAGAGAAGCAACCTAGAACTGAGGAGAAACTACCTGACAGTTAGAACAATTAACCAGTGGAACAACCTGCCTCCAGAAGCGGTGAATGCTCCAACACTGGAGGTTTTTAAGAAGAGACACGACCGCCATTTGTCTGAAATGGTATAGGGCAGTGGTTCTCATCCTTTTTAATGCCGCGACCCCAACCGGTCGTAAGTCGAGGACTAAACCGGTCATAAGTCGAGGACTAAACCGGTCGTAAGTCGAGGACTAAACCGGTTGTAAGTCGAGGACTACCCAACCGGTCGTAAGTCGAGGACTTTCCCTGCCCGGGAGCGCCGCACATGCGTGGTTCCGCCCCCTGCGCCGGCCGAGGCGTAGCTGGCAAGCGGCAGAGACGGAGCAGGCCGACCACCAGCTGGCCCAGCCCAAGGG
>NW_015393088.1:4226-7037 GCF_001527695.2 Protobothrops mucrosquamatus
AGTCGAGGACTAAACCGGTTGTAAGTCGAGGACTACCCAACCGGTCGTAAGTCGAGGACTTTCCCTGCCCGGGAGCGCCGCACATGCGTGGTTCCGCCCCCTGCGCCGGCCGAGGCGTAGCTGGCAAGCGGCAGAGACGGAGCAGGCCGACCACCAGCTGGCCCAGCCCAAGGGAGGTAAGGCACCCGCCGGAAAAGGGAAAAAAAATGGCGGACAAAAAAATGGACAAAAAAAATGGCGGACAGCCTTGCTTGGCGACCCCCGTGAAATGGTCGATCAACCCCAAATGGGGTCCCGACCCACAGGTTGAGAACCACTGGTATAGGGTTTCCTGCCTGAGCAGGGGGTTGGACTAGATGACCTCCAAGGTCTCTTCCAACTTTATTATTATTATTATTATTATTATTATTATTATTATTATTATTATTATTATTATTATTATTATTATTATTATTATTATTATTATTATTACCTCTGAAAAAAGTGACTTATGACCAGTTTTCACACTTATCTCTGAAAAGAAGTGACATGACCAGTTTTCACACTTACGACCGTTGGCAGCATCCCCGTGGTCAGGTGATCAAAATTCAGACGCTTGGCAAGTGACTCCTATTTGCGACAGTCGCAGTGTCTCGGGGTGTGTGTGTCACGTGATCCCCTTTTGTGACATTCTGACCAGCCAACTCAGTGGGATAAGCCCGTTTCACTTAGCAACCAACCATGTTACAAATTTACCAACTGCAGGGATTCACTTAAGAACTGTGGCAAGAAAAAAGCCATCAAACGGAGCGAACCTCACTTCACACATGTTTCACTTAGCAACAGAAATTTTGGGCTCGGCTGCGGTTGTAAGTCGAGGACCGCCCTGTTTTTCTAAACCGGAAAGTTGACTTGCTCTCTTTTTAAAAATGTCGCGTCTGTCCCTGCGTTTCCAAAGGTGCTCGTGGTCAGTTCTTCAGCAGGGGCTCTTATCGCTGGGCGATCCTCACAAGTGTTGTTGGCATGGCGTTAGTTGAACATGACTTTGCAGGTTTTTTGGCGCTGACTCAGTATGAGAGATCAAGTCCCGATAGGCAGTTTCCGTAATGCCTGGCTGCAGCGTTCCCGCATTTATTCAAGGGCAAGTGCAGGGCAATTTGACTTTTAAAAATTCAGCTCTATCACTTCCAGAGGTTTGTTCAGGCTCGGATTTATCTTCTTCTCTTTTTTTTCCCCCTCCTCCTCCTCCTAACAAAATTGCTCATAAGTGGAGTTATTAAACACACAACATTAGTAAAAACACTTGGGGCTGGAGGAGGGTTTTAATCTTCAGTGGTTCAGAAATCCCTGGAGCCTGGTGATTGAATTGAGGTTTAAACTGTCAGAGGAAACCGAACCACAGAAACAAAATTGATTTGTGCAAGTTGTCTAAACAGGGCCGAGAATGGGAAAGCAACTACCATATTCTCTCTCTCTCTTTCTCTCTCTCTCTCTCTCTTTCTTCCTATTTCTCTTTCTTTTTCTTTTTCTCTCTCTTTCTTCCTTTCTCTCTCTTTTTCTTTTTCTCTCTCTCTCTCTCTCTTTCTTCCTCTCTCTTTCTTTTTCCTTTTCTCTCTCTTTTTTCTTTCTCTCTCTCTTTCTCTCTTCCTTTCTCTCTCTTTTTCTTTTTCTTTCTCTCTTTCTCTCTTTCTCTCTATCTCTGTCTCTCTTTCTGTCTTTCTTCCTATCTCTCTCTCTCTTTCTTCCTTTCCCTTTCTCTTTCTCTTTGCCTTTGCCTTTTTCCCTCTCTTATTCTTTTTCTCTCTCACACACACACACTCTTTTTTTTTCTTTCTCTCTCTCTCTCTTCCTTTCTTTTTTTCTTTCTCTCTTTCTTTCTTTCTTTCTTTCTTTCTCTCTATCTCTGTCTCTCTTTCTGTCTTTCTTCCTATCTCTTTTTATCTCTTTTTCTTCCTTTCTTTCTCTCTTATTCTTCCCCCCCCTCTTTTCTTTCTCTCTCTCTCTTTCTTCCTCTCTCTCTTCCTCTCTTTCTCTTTTTTTCTCTTTTTCTTTCTTTCTCTCTCTTTCTTTCTTTCCCTTTCTCTTTCTCTTTGCCTTTGCCTTTTTCTCTCTCTTATTCTTTTTCTCTCTCACACACACACACTCTTTTTTTCTTTCTCTCTCTCTTCCTTTCTTTTTTTTTCTTTCTCTCTTTCTCTCTTTCTTTCTTTCTCTCTCTTTCTCTCTATCTCTGTCTCTCTTTCTGTCTTTCTTCCTATCTCTTTTTATCTCTTTTTCTTCCTTTCTTTCTCTTTCTCTCTTATTCTTTTTCCCCCTCTCTCTCTCTTTCCTTTCTCTCTCTCTCTCTTCCTCTCTTTCTCTTTTTCTCTCTCTCTTTTTCTTTCTTTCTCTCTCTTTCTTCCTCTCTTTCTCTCTCTTTTTCTTTTTCTTTCTTTTTCTCTACTTTCTCTCTCTCTCTGTCTCTCTCTCTCTCTTCCTATCTCTCTTTTCCTTTTCCTTTTCCTTTCTCTTTCTCTCTCTCTCTCTTATTCTTTTCCCCTCTCCCCCTCCCTCCCTCCCCCCCTCTCTCTCTGTCTGTCTTTCTCTCCAATCTTTTCTTGAAAACCTCCAGTGATGGAGCACCCACAACTCCAGGAGGCAAGCTGTCCCACTGATTAATTGTTCTCACTGTCAGGAATTTCCTCCTCCTCGTTGGATCTCTCTTTAACAAGTTTCCACCCATTTCAGACTTTTCAAATAGGGACACATAGTCTCTATACCACCAGAGACTCTTCAAATATTGTCTCTGCAGAACTTACTCTGCAGAACTGGGTGATTTCCAAAATAATCTGC
>NW_015393088.1:9518-12176 GCF_001527695.2 Protobothrops mucrosquamatus
CACCCCCACCACCCCTCCCTATCGCCAAGTTGCAAGAGAGTTGTGTGTTTTTCATCTTTAATTGATTTTGCAGCACATTTTATAGCCCTCCTGCTTCTTCCAACATGGAGGGGAGGCCCCTGCCTAGGCCGCTCGACACAACGGCGGCATAATTGATTCGACTGGGCACGGGTGGAGATATTTAGGTTTGTGTGTGTGTGTGTGTGTGTGTGTGTTTTAATGTAACTAAGTTATGAATTTTTATGATCGGAGCCGCCGTTGCGGGAACAAGGAAGGGTAATTGGTTGGAATGCAAAAACAAGGGGGGGAAAAAATAAAAACCTCTTTTTCTTCCATTGACAGGCTGGCCAACTAAGGCCTGGAGAGTGTTGCTTTTGAGTTCTCAGTCCCAGGACCTGTTTCCAGGCCGACCCCAAATAGGTAGTCCTCAACTTACAACCATTCGTTTAGTGACCTTTCATAGTTACAACAGCACTGAAAAAAGTGAGTTATGACCGGTTTCCACACTTACGATGCTGCGACGGTCGTGAGTGTGAAAAAAGGGCCGTAAGTCCCTTTTTTCAGTGCCGTTGTAAATTTGAACAGTCACTAAATGAAGCGTGGGCAAGTCGAGGACTGCCTGTATATAGAATTACAGATGCGTTCTGGGTGATGGGATCTGCAGCATGCCCGCTTTGCTTGAGTGCCTGAAGGCAGGACAAGAAGCAACCGATGGAAACTAACCAAGGAGAGAAGCAACCTAGAACTAAGGAGAAACTTCCTGACAGTTAGAACAATTAACCAGTGGAACAACCTGCCTCCAGAAGTGGTGAATGCTCCAACACTGGAAGTTTTTAAGAAGAGACTGGACAGCCATTTGTCTGAAATGATATAGGGTTTCCTACCTGAGCAGGGGGTTGGACTAGATGACCTCCAAAGTCCCTTCCAACTTTATTATTATTATTATTATTATTATTATTATTATTATTATTATTATTATTATTATTATTATTATTATTATTATTATTATTATTATTCACAGGTGTGGAACTACGGCACTTTTATGGCTTGTGGACTTCAATTCCCAGAATTCCTGAGCCAATATAGCTCAGCATGGAAACCTTTCTCTGTCCCCTCAGCACGGCTGGCTCAGGAATTCTGGGAGTTGAAGTCCACAAGTCCTAAAGGGCCCAAGGGCCCCCACCTTTGTGCGAGATTACATTGTAATAGTGTTGAGGGTATGTCTGGAGAAGGGCCACATGCAAGAACGACGGCGCTGGTGACCGTCAGCGAGTTGGATCAGACTGAGGGGAATGGTTTTAACTGCCTCAGCGGGACCAAAACGTCAGGAAGAAATTGCCAAAAAATATGAGGAATTGGAGAATAGGCAGTGAGTCAACTGGGCAGAACCAAGCCAAAGGCATTTCAGGGAGGAGAGTATGGAGACTTTATAAAAGTATATAAAATTACACATAATGTAGGGAAAAGACACTCTTTCCCGCTTATAATGTATATCCCAGGATCGGCCGCTAAAATCGATTTAGCAGGAAAGTCAAGACAGACCCTAAGGGGGATTTCTTTGAGGAGCAGGTAATAAATTTATTGAATTTACAGCCACAAAACGGGAAAACAGATGCACGTAAAACCTTTGTGGGTTTCAGAGAGGAATCGACACACCCTAAGGCCGCCCTTCCACATTACCTCTCGTTCTAACTCTATGCAGAGTAGTCCTTGACTTACGACTGCATTGAGTCCAAAATTTCTGTTGCTAAGCGAGACGGTTAGCTAAGTGAGTTTCGGCCCATTTTACGACTTTTCTGGCCACCGTTTTTAAGCGAATCTGCCGTTGTTCAGTTGGTAAGACGATTGTTAAGGGAATTGGGCTTCCGGATTGATTTTGTGTGCCAGAAGGTCGCAAAAGGGGATCACGTGACCCCCCCGGGATGCGGTAACCGTCATAAATGTGAACCAGTTGCCAAGCCTCTGAATTTTGATGATTGGCGATGGGGATGCTGCGACGGTCATAAGTGTGAAAAACGTCCATAAGTCCCTTTTTTCAATACCGTTGTAACTTTGGACAGTCCCTAAATAAATGGTTGCAAGTCGGGGACTATGTGCATATATATAGTTCATCACGTCATGTACAGGTGGTTCTCGACTTACGACCACAATTGAGCCCAAAAGTTATGTTGCTAAGTGCGACGTTTGTTAAGTGAGTTTTGCCTCATTTTGCGACCTTTCTCGCCACAGTTGTGAAGTGAACCCCGGCAGTTGTTCAGTCAGTAACACGGCTGTTAACTGAATCTGGCTTCCCCCCCATTGACTTTGCTTGTCAGAAGGTTGCAAAAGGGGATCACTGCCACCATCATAAATACGAGTCAGTTGCCAAGCGTCCGAATTTTGATTGCGTGACCATGGGGGGGGGAGTGCTGCAACAGTTGTAAGTGTGAAAACCAGTCATAAGTCACTTTTTTTCAGTGCCATTGTAATCTTGGACGGTCACTGAGTGAATTGTTGTAAGTTGAGGACAACCTGTATGAACAAGCCAATAAAGGCTGGGTTAGGATTTTGTTGTCCTGATCAGTAACTGCAGCTCTGAGGTGAGGCATCTCCTGTCCAAGTGGGCACCCAGAGAGAGAGAGAGAGAGAGAGAGAGGGAGGGAGGGAGGAGAGAGAGAG
>NW_015393088.1:13928-15737 GCF_001527695.2 Protobothrops mucrosquamatus
GAGGGAGAGAGAGACAGAGGGAGGGAGAGAGAGGGAGAGAGAAAGAGAGAGAGAGAGACTGTGGTGTGGCGCCACGGCCATCCCCCACATGGCGGGCAATGTGTTTATGGCCCTGGAAACGTGACAGCAACCACAGCGTCAGAAATGTAGACTCATAAAATTTTCTTAGGGGAACAAGATTTGCCTTTAACTTCATCAGATATCAGTGGCCAGAAAGGTAGACACAGTTCTTAGAGGTGATCCTAAAGGGGGGGGAGTCATACCGGGTGCATCAGGATAGTAAATTCAACTTTGACAGGTAACACACACCGATCATAAAATAGACCAAAATTACCTGCACGTGATCGGAATGCGATTTGAAGCATTTCTTCACCCTTAAGACAGGTAAATGCAGGTTTGGGGCAGGAAGTAGAATAGAATAGAGCTGGAAGGGACCTTAGAGGTCTTCTAGTCCAGCCCCCCCATTCAAGCAGGAGAACCAATACCATCTCAGACAGGTCACTGTCTAGTCTTTTCTTAAAAACCTCCAGTGATGAAGCACCTGCAATTTCTGGAGGCCAGCTGTTCCACTGGTTAATTGTCCTCACTGTCAGGAAGTTTCTCCTTAATTCCAGACAGTGAGGACAATTTGCCTGTACAGGTAGTCCTCGGCTTACAACCACAATTGAGCCCAACATCTCTGTTGCTAAGTGAGACAGTCGTTAAGTGAGTTTTGCCAAGCTCAGTGAATACCAAGGACCCCACAATTGTTGTCCTCCTCTTCCTCTTCCTCTTCCTGCTCCTCCTCCTCTCCAGAAACCCTATTCACTTCTAGCACTGATGATGTTACCTAGTTGGGTAATGAAATGTCAGCAAGAAAACTACCAAGCTCAGTGAATACCAAGGACCCACAGTCCCCCCCCCTCCTCCTCCTCTCTACAAACCCCACTCCCTTCTAGCACTGACCTAGTTGGGTCATGAAACGTCTGCAAGAAAACCACCAAGCTCAGAGAGCACCAAGGACCCCACAGTTCACCCCTGACCTGCAGATTTTCACTTCTGTGAATATTACTTTGAGTTTCCTTGATCATCAGTATATAGCTTCTGTTCCTGGCAGTCACTGAGAAAGACAATTTAGGATTGTGGACCTCCAAACACCCTTGAGAATTGCAGAGGCCTGGTAAGACCACACTTGGGACACAGTGTCTAGTTGTGGTTGCCTTGATATAAACAAGATGCTGAGACTCTGGAAAGAGTCCAGAGAAGAGCAACAAAGATGATCAGGGGACTGGAGGCTAAAACATACGAAGAATGGTTGCTGGAATTGGGTATGTCCAGTTTAATGAAGAGAAGGACGAGCGGGGACATGATAGCAGTCTTCCAATATCTCAGGGGCTGCCCCAAAGAAGAGGGAGTCAATCTGTTCTCCAAAGCACCTGAAGGCAGGACAAGAAGCAACGGATGGAAACTGATCAAGGAGAGAAACAAGGAACTAAGGAGAAAATTCCTGACAATTAGAACAATTAACCAGTGGAACAACCTGCCTCCAGAAGCGGCGAATGTTCCAACACTGGAAGTTTTTAAGAAGAGACTGAGCAGCCATTTGTCTGGAATAGTACAGAGTTTCCTGCCTGAGCAGGGGGTTGGACTAGATGACCTCCAAGGTCCCTTCCAACTCTGCTATTCTGTTAATCAAGGAGAGAAGCAACCTAGAACTAAGGAGAAATTTCCTGACAGTGAGAACAATTCATCAGTGGAATAACCTGCCTTCAGAAGTTGTGGACGCTCCATCACTGGAGGATTCGACAGCCATTTGTCTGGAATAGTACA
>NW_015393089.1:0-1393 GCF_001527695.2 Protobothrops mucrosquamatus
TGTGTGTGTGTGTGTGTGTGTGTGTGTGTGTGTGTGTGTGTGTGTGTGTGTGTATGCTGATTTTTCAACTTTCTTTTCATGTATTTATTAAATATGCAAACAAACAATCACTCTCCTCCCACTAACACTGTCTGGTTCTCTGTGCCTGTGACACCTGTTAACAAAATATCCATCATTTACAAAAACAGTTGGAAAACAACTCTTGCTACTCATTTTTTCTTATTTACAATGAAGGAAACTGACAGTCTGTGAATTTCATTGCTAATTTAATTGATAGACTTACTTTGAAACTCCTTCACTATACAGTCTATGAGAAAAGTCAATAATAGTTAAATTGGATTTTTAATTTTTTTAAGAATAAATCTTCCACGACTGGAAGAGATAGTACATAGAGAAGCTTAGTTAAAAGTAGATCATATAAATTTTTGAAAAACATATTTATGAGCCTTATTGATTCACCAATCCTTAGTTCAAAGATGACATTTTTACTTAGTTCCAGCAGGAGAAAACTGCCACTATCTAGTTTTTACTTGCAAAAAGGAACTGATTTAGAACATCAGGTAAGATTTATTCCAGAAAGCAACCAATAAGAAAAGACATTATTATTTCAGAAGAAAATAACATAAAAGGTGGATGTGATCAGGTTTTTGACACATAAAAAAACAGATAAAAAAAATCTCTGTTCTGTTTCTCTGGAATCTCACACCCCACAAATCCACAACGGAACAGAATGAATTTTATTGGGTTTATTTTTAATCTTTCTGCTTTCCAACTCAAATTACAAACCTAGAAAGCTCTACAAAAATCATTTCTTTGTGGACCAGTTTCTAGAATCAACCTTCCCAGGTAGATCAGACAGGAAACAGACCAGATGATTTATTGTAAGGCTACATTAATCAGAACCTGTCTGAAAGTACAAATTTCCCACTGTCTCTTTTTACTGCCTTATAAGTTAGGGTGCATCCTTTCTAAATTTCTTTCTCTGCTCATTATGCAGTTGTGGGCTCTCCCCCCCCCCATCTGATTGTTCCCTAGGTAGCCTTCCCCTCATCTCTCAAAATCATTCTCACATACCATCACACAGCCTCCGGATTTGGTAAAGAATGAAATATCCGAGGCTAACTCAGTTAAAAATCAAAAAGAGCTGATGAGGGTCTAGATCCTGGCTGACCACCCATCTCAATGATGCATCAGGGAGACTTCCGGTGGGACGGCGCGCCGATGGCGGCTCTTTTCGGAGCCGTCCGCTTGGGAAGGCGTCAGAGCCAGCATGAACAGCGGTCAGCAGCTGTTCAGCGGCTTGGAACCTTGTGCCCCGGGAGAAGGGGTCGAGGTGAGTACTCCTGGATAGGAGTAGAGTCCCAAAAGCTCTCCCTTTATCTCGGGAGAGCGA
>NW_015393089.1:3687-19421 GCF_001527695.2 Protobothrops mucrosquamatus
GAAATAGAGTTACTAGTATTGACCTAAGGGGAAGTAGGATATATTAAAATAATAATAGATTAGTTATATGTATAACTGAGTTAATTATATTGAAATAATTTGAATTGTACAAATATGATTTTGTTTTGATTAATTGATGGCCTTGCCACCATGTAAAATAAAACCAATAAAAATTTTTGTTGAAAAAAAAAAAAAAAAATGATGCATCAGGAATTTCAGAGGGCTAAGGAGAATTCTCTGTTTGGCTCCTTGGTGAGCAAAGTTGTGAGGTCTCTTAACTGAGCTACACCTGTTGCTAAACTATATTAGAACAGCCACCAGTAGCTGCCCTCTTTTGTGGAATAACCCCACCATGGGGTTCCTATGTTCCTTGTTCCTAGGCCCTTTATCCCAGCTTGCAACCTAACCTTGGTTCTTTGACTCTGACATCTCCCTTGGCTACTGGAAGATGTGGATACAATTAGACCTCTGGTCCTGTGCTCTATTTTGGATTAAATTACTGCTTTGTAAACCTGTCTGAAATTTGTGTGCATTTGCACAAACCAGGCATCTGCCAGCCTTGGTTGTGACTGTTAATTGTACATTTTTGCAAATCAACCCAATGTGTACAATGGGATAACCTGAATTGGAGTAAGTTATGCAAATGATTTCTCCAGTAAATTAAGAAAGGAGCCAAACATTCAAACTGCTTTTATCCTGTAGCTTGAAACAGTTTGTTGTTCCATCACTCAGTCTCTTCCAGCTTTTTGTGACACAATGGACATAATTTTAACCAGATTATGGCCTAAACCCTTCACAGCATGGGGCCTGAGGTATAATCTGAGGTATCAGATCACTCCAATGTAATCAGCCCATCTCATCAGTCTGGCAGAAGGGGCATGCTGCAGACCCCATTGGCCAAAGGATTTCAGTCAGCGAAGTCTAGAAGGAGCGTCTATTCTTCCATGGCCCCCACCCTGTGGTAAGGTCTGCCACTGCCCTTTTGGCCTTCCAAAAGAGCATTTAATCCTGGTTCTGCCAGTTAGCCTAGGTTAGCTCAGTAGTGGAGGTGGTTGGTGGATTAACTGAAAAGGGGGCTACCCCTTTCTGATCTTGCCTTTTATCTTCTTGCTTTTGTATTTCATAGCAACAGCAACAGCAGATTTATATACCGCTTCACAGTGCTTTACAGCCCTCTCTAAGCAGTTTACAGAGTCAGCCTATTGCCTCCAACAATCTGGGTCCTCATTTTACTGATCTCGGAAGGATGGAAGGATGAGTCAACCTTGAGCCAGTGAGAATCGAACTGCTGAACTGCTGGCAGTCAATAGTCAGCAGAATTAACCTACAATGCTGTATTCTAACAACTGGGTCCCTATGGCTCTTTCATGATTTTAAATATTTTTTTTTTTACATTTATGATTTTAATTGGAAGCTACCCAGAATTGCTTTTCAAAGTGAGATGGGCAGCATTTATTTGTTTATCAAATTTTAAAACTGGCCATCTCTGTCACAGAGGAAGAAAATGTTAATAAATAAATAACAGATGGATAATCTTTTAACAGAATAACAAAAATAATGTTAATCTGCTAACAGAATTACCTGTTAATATATGTTTCTTCGTTTAATTGTAAATGCATGCTTAAATCATCTGGGATAGTATCTTGCTACACTGCCTTCTGCGAGCCTTTTTTTTTTTAAATGGTGTTCAGTTTTTCTAAGCATCGCTGCCTTGCCACACATCTTTAGCTTCATTATTGGTCTTTCAATAAGAAGTCAGATTTTATTTCACCTAGTATCAAATGACTACCTTCTGATTCTGCTGAACGCAGGGTCTGGTTTTGTTCCCAATGATTGTAGCTGTGGTGCAGATAATCATTCTCCCTCCCCAGCACTTCACTAACTGCTGATTGGCAGTGCCGGGAAAGCATTAGTGCACTTGGAAAGTTACTTCCAGCAGAAGAAAAGGAGGTGCTTGCTATCCAGCTGATTGGCAGGATGCCAGAGAGCACTGTCTTGCTGGTGAAGAGACCTTTCTCAGCGAGGCAGCACAAATTTCCCAAAGCCTCCAATTAGCTCTCAGGGATGTGAGATGAAGCTGGAAAGGTGGACCTCCTCAATAGGAGGCTGGTCCCCAACTGTGAAGAAGCCCAGCAGAAGCAAGACTGAGAGTGTGTCACACTCTGCTAATGTTTTGAAAAAAGGAGTCATGTAAACCTTGGAATGGGGAGTGCTGTTAATAAAGACAGCCAATGGTATGAAGGTCTGAATAAATTGCAAAATACACAGGGAGCCAAAGCCTCACAAAACCTGCTTGTGCAAGTAGTTTATGCAGGTATTTCTGGCATTTATTTCATTGTTCACTTTTGTTCTGTTTTTTTTTTTTTTTTTGGTGGGATAAGCAAAATGGTGAAACAGCCTTTTCCTGTCTCTTTCACTATAAAATAGTTTAGCTGCATATCATAGATTCAACCATGCAGCATACGATTTCTATGCATGTTTTTGTATCACTTCCTTTATCTTATTAGATTCCCACATGCTAAATTCCATATTTTAATTTAGTTCTCTTTACCGAGGATTGTTGAACTAGACAATGATAGTCACAAGTACAGTAACAGCTTTTTTCTAAACTCTAAATGACTAAATTCTTTTATCTCAAAGATAAACAAAACAATTTGACTGAGATTCTTTTTTTGTTTGGGTCAGTGTTGCTGTAGATCTATGAAATTCTCAGATTTCATAAATAATATAAAGAGGGAGCTACACACTTCACTGCTTATATAGGCCAAGTAAGTGATCTATGTATAATCAGAGCATAAGCTCCCACATCAGTCAAAAGTGGGTGGGAGGGAAGGAAATGATTTCCTACAACACAACTCTACGTATGGACTGTACAGCAACAGAGCTATGAACACTTTAAAGGGAGCTTTGATTTGACTAAGCTTTGATCAAATCACCCCATTGATTCATGAACTGAAAGTGGGGAATAGCAAGTTGAATCAGAGCTTTGCAGATCTGATAGCACTCCAGCTGCTTCCAGATTTGTGATTAACATTATGGGATGTTGGTAATTCACTGAGGGGACTGAAGGTGTGGCCGGGTTCTCTGACACAGACATGAGTAGCCAGCCAATGCATTTTAGCACCTTATTAAACTGCCTATCAGGGCAATTTTGGGGTGACAAGGTTAACACTGTGTTGGGCTTCATTTATTTTCCCAGCTGTCAAGTTCTTTAATATGGCCAGCTATAAAACTCTTAACTTTGCTATCTTTTGTGCTAATGGAATCTTACATTTCTAAGCTGGTCTTGCAAATAGAATTCAACAGTGCAACTCTGAACATGGACTCAAGATTTCTGCACAATCAGGCAGTTTTCAGTCTCTTGACAATCGATGAATGGGTGCCAAACTAATGCTCATCAGCACTGACTTGAATGTTTACTTTTTCTGAGCCAGCTTATTTCTTTGTGGCTTTATGTAACTTACTCCACCATTTTTCTTCTGCATAACGAACTACAAACCCTGACAAAACCAGAACATGTCCTTGATGTGGGGTTCTTTTTAAAAGAAGCCAAGCTTTGCCAACCAGCCTGAAAAAAACCAAATGATATACACAACAAAACTAAAATGCCACACAAATACAAGTCAATTAACTTCATCAGAAAAGGCTGGCTTTTACCAGTGCGTCTTGCTTGTTTTGCAGTAAAATCTTCCACTGAGTTCAACAGATTTACTCTCAGCTAAATGAACATTCTATAACTGCCCATCTCAACATCTAGGCAATTCACAATAAACAAAGCATAAAACATAGGCTATCATAGAAATGTTACAACATAGCTCCTTGAAATCTATGTTCCAGGCAGAAAACTAAGACTAGGATCCTTCAGCACTGAAAATTCCCTGAAGGACTTTGGAGTAGTCACCTTCAGTCTAACTTACTTTGTATGATAGCTGTTGAGAAAAAAAATGGAGGAATAACAGAGTTGGAAGGGATCTTGGAGGTCTTCTAGTCCACCCCCCTAAACAAGCAGGAGATCTTATTCCATTCCAGACAAGTGGCTGTCCAGTCTCAGGAAAATAATGCTGCATGCACTTCTTGAATCCTTCAAAGAAAGGCAGGATATAAAACATATTATCAAACTAAACAAATAGGCTTTGATCTGCAACAGGATCACTGAACACAGGAAGAGAAAGTTTAATACTTCTCAGTATAGGTGTTTGCCTCTTCTAATGCCTCCACAGTTCCATCAGTTTAAAAGAGAAAAGAAATCCAAATGAAAGTTAACAGAGGCTTTGCCCCTGCAAAACCAAATAGAACTGCTGTATCAGGAGTGAAAAGGCTGAGAACAAGTTTTAATCCAAACTGAATGCCCTGTATGGACTGCATACATATGTCAGGCAGTGGCTCATCTTTGATTCTTGCAAAGTGGCTTGATCCTTCAGGTACACAATGCAGAAGGTGCAGAAAGGTTGGAAATAGACTTGGAGACTAACCTTTAACTCCTACTCAGCTATAGTTACTCTAAATGATTGCTCAATACATAGCTATCAAACTTAAAAGGAGCCAAATCCTAGACTGCATGCATAGTCCTCATCACATCTTTAAATTCACACTGAAAACCATTCTAAGCAAAAAGCAGAGCAGAACAGCCACATACAGTTCATGAGAAGTAAAATAATAACAGAGAAGATAATGAAGAAACTTTTGTAGAACAATGACATGAAACTGTTTGGTTGTCTTTAAAATGGATATAAAGTTCTGAAAATCTGTGATGATCTTGCATAAGTATGATATTTAGACTGCAACTCTCCATGCACTTATTTGAAAGGAGAGGAGAGGCAGTCTGATAAATGTGTGTATTTTAGCCCCTTGTTTCAAGAAGACTTGAATTTCATGTGAGTGGAATTTCCCCCTTTCTTACTACTGTTGCTATGTGAAAGTCATCACTTATGCCATGACAACCTCATTATAAGATAACTAAGTGAGTTAACTGGGATCGCATATTAAGGAAACTTCAAGGAAGGGAATAAAGCAAAAGAAATAATAAATGATAATGTGTGAAAAGGGTCAAATTAACTGCAAATCACAGAAACTGGAAGTGCAAGCAGTAGTTAAATGAGTAGCACTCTCCACATTGATCAAAAATCTCCATGTTAAAATGCTTCCATGTTGGTAACATGCTGTCAGGCCTATTTTTAAATAGCATTCATGCTCCCTCCCCCTTTTCTGTCAAAGACCTTATTACCATACTGACAATATAAAAGCAGCTATGTTCTTTGAAAAAGCTAAACAATAAATCTGAAGGGAAATATTTCCACCGTAGGCTTCTTTTCATTACTACGTGCAACAACATGAAAACCAGATCGTGTTTACAAGGTCTTAATTGGCTTATTATTTATTTAAAACACTGATATCCCATTTTTTATTTGGGAAGAGCAGGTTACAGTTAATAGGAACAAACAAAGTGGCAACCTATAACTTAGGTCAGACTGAGAAACCAATGCCATAGAGGCCAGGCCTGCTTTTATTATAACAGTTTTAGCAAGCCTTAGTGTACTTTCCCTCTCCCTCCCTGTGAACTAGGGCAGGCATGTCAAACACAAGGCCCGGGGGCCGGATGCAGCCTGCAAAGTGGTTTCATGTGGCCCGCGAAGCCATCCTGGAAACAGTGAGGAAACGGCCCCCGCTGCCATGGCCCTGGCCCAGGCCAGCTGGGAGCCAATGTACAATTTTGTGGTGGCCCTCTATGCTGAAACGCATCCAGTCTTAGCTCCATAAGCCCCCCCCCCCCGCATGGCCTGACAGGAACAGTGAGGCTCCTCCAGTGGACCATGCCTTGGCACTTGCCCTGGTCCCACCCCCTTCTGCCAGAGACCCTCAGATCTGTCCCACTCCTGCCCAGGCCCCCACAGGCACCCTTGACGCGAACAATGTAGATCTGGCCACGCCCACCCAGTAGGCCACACCCACTCCATTCACACCCACTCAGTAGGCCACACCCACCCTGGCCACACCACCCAGCCCCCTGAGGGCAACTGCAATGCTGATGCGGCCCTCAATGAAATTGAGTTTGACACCCCTGAACTAGGGAGAGGCTTGACTGAGATGTTTTCTCAAATTTAGTTTCTTGGATAAGGCTCAAGCCCTGCTTATCTGACTTGATAGAGGTTCTTCCTCCTGTCCTTGAAGGACATTCCCCCTCTGCTCTACACAAACCATGCCGTGGACTTGCAATAATATTTACCAGATATTAGAGTCAAATAAATTAGAATCCCTAAAATGGGAAAATTTACTATGGATGACTGAAAATATCATCTGCAGAAGCAGTTTAATACTGGGGAGAGCTGCTACATCCCTGAACAATACACTTAAGATGAAGAGGTAATTTTTCCATATATCCCAACCACTGTGGCTGAGAACAAGTGGCCATGAACCTCACTGGAGAAGGTAAGTGATATCCAGAATAGAGTGCAATGTGGAAGCATTATAGAATTGATTAGACAAGTATGAAAACAGAACTGTTATACTTCATGTTTGAATAAATGGCAAGGAAATAAATATTATCGTATGTGACTTCAAAAATGATTAGGAATAAAGGGATTGATATTTAACAACGTCAAATTTATATTTGATGTATTTGAGCATATTACTTAATCAGTTTTGGTTCCTGTGCACTTGTTGGGTCTTGATAGGTTGAATCTAGGTAGCAATGGCACGTAGACTGATATATCGCTTCACAGTGCTTCACAGCCCTCTCTAAGCGATTTATAGAGTCAGCATATTGCCTCCAACAATCTGGGTCCTCATTTTACCGACCTCAGAAGAATGGAAGGCTGAATCAATCTTGAGCCCGTGAGACTCGAACTGCTGAACTGCTGGCAGCTGGCAGTCAGAAGAAGTAGCCTGCAATACTGCATTCTAACCACTCTTAGTTGAATGCAGTCTAATCAAAATTTATTACATTGTTTGTAAATAGTGACCTATATCAGTGGTGGCAAACTTATGGCACAGGTGCCAGAGGCGGCACGCAGAGCCCTCTCTATGGGCACGTATGCACACCATCGCCCCAGCCCCGCCTTCTCCCATGGCTGCCTCCTCACCAGCAGCCCCCCCGGAGGAGAGTTGCCCCCAGTCATGGCCTGCACAGAGCAGCACAGCCAAGGACATGGCAGCTGGGCAGCAGGGACAAGACTCCGCTCTCGCACCCCATCATGTGCAGATGATGCTGCGGGGCATGGACGGAGGGCGTGGTCACCATGGGTGATCTGCGGCGGGCCGTGGAGGCAGTAAATGACCCTGCGGGGAGAGCAGGGGCAGGGTGGGGGCAGTGGCGGGGCGGAATGGGTGGGTGGGGAGGGGTTGGGCACTTGGTATCTAAAAGGTTCGCCATCACTGACCTATATGTAGTTCGGCTAATTGCCTTTTTTCATGTACTCTATTAATTTTGTTATTTTATAAAACTTTAATCTTTGAATAAGATAGTGCTTTCCTGTGATGGAGGCTGGATCCAACTTACTAGGCAATCTTTCTTCTCCCAATTTGGATCGTAACCACATTCCACATGTTACTTTTAAGTTAATCTATGTTCTCTTTGAAACTACTCCTCTTGTTCTGTCTCTGCATCTTAAAATCTTAACTGGCCCTGTTAAAGTAACTCATTTTTTTCTATTTTCTTAGGGCTTACCAAACAGCAGTCTTGTACTGAACAGTGGCTCAGGGGTGGGATCCATAATTTGCATGGAGAAGGACCTAGGTTGTGATCACAGCATCATCACAAGATGATGACACACTTCTGATGTGACACTTTGAAAAGCTTCTGCCTATCATTTCACAGGCAGAAGTTCTTACTGAAGATGAAATAATTTTTTTGACCTCAAATATTTTTTCTTATGATTTTTAGAGGCAAGGGAAGCCAAACTATGGGATACAAGATTGTTCAAGGAAAATTACTGTGTTCACTTATTCTCACTGATTTCAGCCTCTACATCCATGAGAATTTCAGAACAATATCCTTCCCCATCAGAAAAATCAATTCAGAGCAATTACTTTTAAAAAAAGAATGATTGGAATAAACACACTGAAGAAATTTTTAGCGCAGAAGTAGCATAAATACAGCCATCCATATTAATGGTCAGAATTGATTAGAGAGGGAAATCCATTATTAAGACATTTCTGACATGATTTATGTATACATGTTCTAAGGCCAGATGCTTCATCTCTAGAAGCCAAACAAGTTAGAGTTTCTACCACACCCATTATGCTGCAGGCCTGTAAGGTAGATAAGATAACCTCTACTGTCATTTTGTACTATGAGCACACTGGCCCACATTAAAAATGAAATTAAAACTGTGACTGAATCTGGATGTTCTGCTTCAGATACCACAAAGCCTTCTCCCAGAAGGAAACAAGGAAAACAGGTCATGAAGAGGATGTGTACCATCCCAGACAATCCTGCAGACTTTACTCAAGCTTCGCTTATATGCTACAGTATGTCCTGGATAGAAGGAAGTGAACTACCAATAATCTTTTTTGCCATCCTCACCACTCTTTGCACCACCTTCATGTCTGAAGCAGTAATGCTTCCAAACCTGACAGTAATGCAATATGACAGGATGCTCTTGATCGTCACTCTGTAGAAAGCAGTAAGGACAGTCACTTTTCTCATGTGACTCAGAAAATGCAGATGCTATTATGCCTGTTTTACCAGTGTCTCACTGTTGAGCGACCAAACTAGCCTACTCCTTAGCTGCACACCCAGAAAAGTGATGATGCTAGCTACCCCCACATGTGAATCATTAATATACAGAGATATGCAGATCATTCCTGTGAACTATATGAGAATAGTTTTGAAATCATTCTAAAATAATCTTAAAATTTCTCTCTCATTACTCTCTTTGAAACTGAGTTTTTGCATTACTTGGAAAAAGTGATTTAAAAGTCAACATTTGCCAGGAAAAATTTAAACAGCCAACATTGTAGAAAAAAAATACTGTTAGGACATTTATCAGTCAAAAATGCAATTACCAGCCAAAGGTTCACCAAGTGAAATAGAGAAGAAGAAGAAATGACTACATGCAAGACTCTTTCAGTGTGAAGTGATTGAAGTTCCAGTTTCATTAAAATTTTGAGGTGGCCTGCAATCTGATTCTAAGAATTATTAGGAATATCAGATACTGTATCTACATCAATTTATATTGCATCACACTGAAGACTTTGTATATTTAGAAAAAAAAGTGAAAGCATTTATTGTTATATCTCATGAGGTTCTCTTCCAAGCTTAAATTACTAATCATAATAAAGCAGAACAGATCATAAAGAATATTTGTAATTCTATATTCACTCAGAATTGAACCTTCCCATATTTTAGAGGCAAGACACTACATGTAGTCCTCGTCTTACGAGCACAATTGGGCCCAAAATTTCTGTTAAGTGAGACATTTGTTAAGGGAGTTTTGTCCCATTTTGCAACCTTTCTTGCCACATTTATTAAGTGAATCACTGCAGTTGATAAGTTAGTAACCTGGTTGTTAAGTGAATCTTGCTTCCCCATTGACTCTACTTGTGAGAAGATCGCAAAAGGTGATCACATGACCTTGGGACACAGCAATGGTCATAAATGTGAACCAGTTGCCAAGAATCTGAATTTTGATCACATGATCCTGAGGATACTGTTAAGGTCGTAATTGTGGGAAACGGTCATAAGTCACATTTTTCAGTGCTGTCGTAACTTTGAACGGTCACTAAATGAATGGTTGTAAGTAAAGGACTATCTAAATAGTGGAAACAATCTGAAAACTTAAAAGAAGGCAGAATAAGACATTTGTCCTAACATGGAAGATAGGAAGTAGAGAGGTTGAAATTCATTTGATGATTTACTGCAAAGAGAATTATGAATCACATTTGACAAATTCTAGCCTAAAAGAAGAGCTTATATATGTACTTATTTAAAAGGTTGCTCCCCTATCATTTGGACCAAAGACTTTCACAATAGCTTGAATTAGAAATTTTTAAATAACTTAAATGCTAGAAGATGGAGAACCAGGACTGCAATCTTCCTCATGCTTAACTGGGTAATATTTGAACTTGGTAATATTACCTTCTAGGTAAACTTTAAAAGGAGAATGCTGCATGAATAAAATAATAAACCCTTCACTGTTGAAAACAGGCACAGGCACAGGCTCTCTAAAGCAATACAAATGACCATCTGTCTGCAAGCAATATAAATCCTTCCACTCCCCATTATCTAGTCAGAGCTGAAGAAGCATCTTGGATGAGAAGTGAAACATCTTCAAAAGAAACACAAGAAAGTCCAGTTGCCTCCTTTGGGACAACCATACCTGAGAATCTCCATAGACAACCAGTCAGTCTGATACTTAGATTAACATACTGTATTGACATTTGACACCCAGTGACCCTGGGCTTCTAGTATTATGTAAAAGGGCAATAAGTAAATCTATTTTTACACACAATTCATGTTCAGAAAAGAACATTCTATCTTGACCACACTAACAGCATGTGGAACCTTATTTGGGGAAAATTATTTCTGAATTCAATAAGACTCACTTCTTGAAATAAGCCTGAACAGAGTGACAATTATTATTCTAAGCTAAAGAGAACACAAACAGTTTAACTTTTCCTTAGTTTACTTGCTCTGTATCTTGACCAGTTGCTACAAAGAAATGGGGTGAGTGAACTATAATGTACTCAGTGTGCTTTTGTTCACTGTGATTTGTATAAACACATTATGACACTGGAAGCTCTTACTGCTTTTTCTCATAAACCATAGAATGGGCATTTCCATCTTCATTGCCATGGCACACTGAATAGTTGTTTTCATTTCATTATCCACTACAAGTGTATGTTTTCTTGTCAGGCAGACCCAATTAGCATATATATGAAGTTATTCTGCTGTTGTAGTTGCTCTAGCTTCTCATTCAGTCATTTTCAAGATACCATTCTCAAGTTTGTTGTGTCCTCTTTTAGGTTTCTCCATTAAGAAAAAATAAGTATCAGCCTGTACCATTGCTCCCTCGAGGATCTGATATCAGATCATTCAGGATTAAGTTAACCAATTAAAATGTTTAGGTGTTCTTGATGCTTGTATTTACAGTAGCTTTTGTCATTTACAGAAAGAGCGGCAAAAAAAAAAAAAAAAAAAAAAAAAAAAAAAAAAAAAAAAAAAAAAAAAAAAAAAAAAAATAAAAAAAAAAAAAAAAAAAAAAAAAAAAAAAAAAAATAAAAAAAAAAAANAAAAAAAAAAAAAAAAAAAAAAAAAAAAAAAAAAAAAAAAAAAAAAAAAAAAAAAAAAAAAAAAAAAAAAAAAAAAAAAAAAAAAAAAAAAAAAAAAAAAAAAAAAAAAAAAAAAAAAAAAAAAAAAAAAAAAAAAAAAAAAAAAAAAAAAAAAAAAAAAAAAAAAAAAAACAGCAGCAGCAACAGCAGCAGTAAAAAAAAAATAACTATGTGCATATAGTTTCTCCTCAGCTTTAATCATAAGTGGATTGCGATCATTTTTATTAAAGAAAATTTTAACAAGATAAAAAACAATACAAATTTTAGAGAAAAAATAAGAAAAATGGTGAATAGATAAAAAAGAAAAGGAAAAAAATACAATTTACAAAATTTAAAACAGACTTTCCAAAAGTTTTAAATTGGCTCATAAGTATTAATTAATTAATATATTTATTTGGCACACTGCTACTAAATCATTGTATTGGTGAGCACAGTAAAAGAACGGGTACTCATCACTGCCTTAGGATAGTTGTTGCATCCTCTCCATCTCTGAGGCTGATGGCTGGACCGAAAAGCTGCCATCTTGTGCCTTAGGATTGACAATAAGCCTATCAATGGCGTCTAATATTTGGGGACAGCATTGTGGAAATGTCCCTTGAAGGCAAAGAGGTGGGGAGCTGACTTGTGAGTAATAACAACTAACACTGGACTTCAAAGTTGTACTCCATCTGAGAATGCAGAGTCTTTGGAACAAGACATGGAGAAATGTTGACTTGGGGGGAGGGGCTAAATTATCCTGCAAGTGTGTTCCTTCAGACCTGCAAAGGGCTAATAAAATCTTTTCCCATGCATTATTGTGCCCAAACTCATGCAACCATCATAAGAGACTGCACAGAGCAGTCCTTCTCCTTCATGAATAAATAACTTCCTCACTTCATAACATTCTGCACTGCAAAAGCAGCAGTCAGTTTCATTGGGCAATGAACATCAATTAGCAAATGCACTTTGCCCTTCATGGGCAAGGAAAGCTATGCTCTCTTAAGGCAGACCTGCACTTTCTGTATGGCCCATCATCACTCACTAACTTCTGAGCACAGGAGTAGATGACATTGTCCTCCTTCCACACCTAGCATATCGCAAATGCATCATACATTTGTATTTTCTAGCTCCAATTCATACTGCTGTGTTTTGACTCAATTTATTTTAAGACCTTCAGAGTCATTGGTCTCCAACATTTCATTCTATTCCAGCAGCAATCCCATCTACACTGCACTGCACTACCTGGCACACCTTCTCCCATCTAGCGCAACTAGTTCACACTAGGCTGCTTTCTCTTCTGTATTTTTTTTAATAATGTTGTGGTTAACCCAGCAATAAACCCTTAAATCTATGGCCTGTCCTGAACCCATGAATCACTCAATCCTTACATCACCCAATGGGTATCCTTTCCATTTCCCCACAGATTGAATAAAGTACATTCCTCTTACTTTTCTGTTACCTTTTCTATTAGTCATCACTGTACTACAAAGGTTGCCTTTATTTTAGCAAATACTTTTAAGCTGTAATGCAGACACATTGTTATTTTATTTCCTTAAAAGCTGAAAAGTTCTTCCTCATTTAAAAGCTCCTATAGGGGAACCTTGAAACAAAAGAACAATCTGTGGGGTCATTGGTGCTTTCTGAGCTTGGTTGTCTTCTTGCACACATTTCATTACAAAACTAGGCAACATCATCAGTGCAATCTGTTCCCCTTGATTTGATTATTTGATTATTGAGTTTTGATTATTGTAGCATTGGAACTGTGATGATTCCATGGGGAAAAAAAGAATGGATCTTCCTTTGTGTCAAGAGATGATGTGGGAAGGGGATGAAGGCAGTGGTGGGATTCAGCTGGTTCGCACCACTTCAGCAGAACTGATAGCTAATTTTTTGTTGCCCAGGCCCAGAATGGATTTCCAGAAGCAGCAACTACACAGAGAACCGGTTATTCACATATTTGAATTCCACCACTGGATGAAGGCATCCATGCGTGCAAACATCTGAAAAAGCAAAAGGGCAATGCATGGGGACTAGTGAGGAAGAAGCAACCCTTAAAGAGAAAAAGGCATGGATGGGAAGGTCAAGAAGCAAAGGACCAATCAATAAGGTCTTGCAGTAGTTGTAGTCTGAGCACCAGGCCAGTTCCACTGTAAACCTAAAATATACTCAACTTTCTGAAGTTGGCTTAAGAAACACATAGGAATAGCAAAGAAGACAAGTCACTTAAACTGTGGCATGGAATTGCCCTAATTGTCTGTGCACACAGAGAAAATGGCCATTTCTGGTGGCACAGAGCAAAGCCAGTTCCTTTAGGAAGAGAGCAAACTAGTAAAACTGATCTATCTCTTCAAACCATCTCCCTAAGAGCACCATGATGTGATACTTCAGAGAGAGTATTACAGTGGGAGGGAATAAACGTGCCTTGTTGACTAGGATTATGCTTATTGAAGTGTCCAATATCTGAAGGTCACCAGCCAGGGAAAAGCTACTCCAACTCAATATATGATAACATAAAATAATATTTCCCCTAGGATTTAATTGAAGGATACAAAATCCTGGAGAGATGATTGTCCAATAAAAGACAATGGATCTGCACATCATATTTGATCCTCTTGTAAATTTTTAAGTGAAAGAACATGACATTTTTCTCTCCTTCCTTGAAAGATTTTTTAAAACGGAATCCTGTTTCATTAGACTGAATGAGCTGATAACAGAAGAAAAGGCAGGAGGATTTCTCTAGTTAACCCTTCCCAAAGGCTATAGCTTTGAACTGCAGTAGCTAAAGGCAATTGGATGAGCATGTCTGTGTACATGAAACAAGGAAATAATCAAGAACCTAGCCCAAACTTTGGAGATATTAAACTTGATTTTAGCAGTTTCATACACATTCATAATCTGATTCCCTAGCTCAAAGTTTTGATAACTACAAGTAGTCCTTGACTTACAACCACACATCTATTGCTAAATGAGACCATTGTTAAGTGAGTTTTGCCCCATTTTATGACTTTTTATTACCTTATTTAACAGCTGTTAAATGAATCACTGCAGCTGTTAAGTTAGTAACAGGGTTGTAAGGTGAATCTGCCTTCCCCATTGACTTTGCTTGTCAGAAGATGATGATCACATCACTCAACAGTGAGACACTGGTGAAGCAGGCACAGCAGCGCCTACATTGTCTACGTTGCATGAGAAAAGCACATCTTCCTTCCCCTATCCTTACCACTTTCTACAGGGGGATGATTGAGAGCATTCTCTCATACAGCATCACAGTCTGGTTTGGAAGCATCACTGCTTCAGACAGGAAGACGGTGTAGAGAGTGGTGAGGTTGGCTGAAAAGATCATTGCAGTTCCCTCCCTCCCATCCAGGACATAGCACAGAAGCGTTGCTTGAGCAGGGTCTGTAAGATTGTCTGGGACACTACACATCCTCTTCACAACCTGTTTTCCTTGCTACCTTCTGGGAGGAGGCTCCGTGGTATCTGAAGCAAAACATCCAGATTCAGCCACAGTTTTGTTCCATACAGTATAAACCTTATGAACTCTCAAGCTTCCTCCTTCCATTATGTATTCAAGATGGACAGTGTTTAATATTCATATGTTATGTATATGTAGGGGTGTAGGTCTATACATATGTTGTATACAGTATGTATATGTTGTATATAGTATGTTTAGGTGTGTGTCATGTATGTGTTCACTTTGAGAGAGGGCAACTAAATTTCATTTTTGATGTGCCCGCAGTAAAAAATGACAATAAAGGTTATCTTATCTGTCTATCTGTCAGTGTGCAAGAATTTATGAACTGGAATAGCTATAGCAACGAACCAGCCAATGGGAACTGTTATTTAATTGAGACACAGGATTGGCTGTTTGAGGCATGTGATCCAGGCTAGGTCTAGGCGTGTCTTAGTCTCTCCCTGTGTCCTGATCTCTTGAGTTAGTTGTTCTCTACCACGTTGCCAAGAACTGAATGAAACTGTATGTACCATGTTTATATATATTTTATAGATAAAGTTTTTCTAAACTATGCCTCCTGCTTATTTTGAATGTGTGCTTATTTTTGGGACTTATTTTTGCGCTGGAAAGTTGTAAAACTCTAACACTATCTATCTTATCTTATCCCAGGACACTGCAACTGTCATAAATACAAGTCAGTTGCCAAGCATCTGAATTTTGATCACATGACTACGGAGATGCTACAATGGTCATAAGTGTGAAAAGCAGTCATAAGTCACTTTTTTCAGTACCGTTATAACTTTGAACAGTCACCAAATGAACTGTTGTAAGTCCAGGACTACCAGTACTATATTACGTTTCTTTCATGTTGGTAGATTTAAGTCAGGGTGCTATTTTTGGTGGTGGTAGAAGATATGAGTATTGGCTTCATCTGGCCTTTAAGTGATGTGCCAGGATCCATACTCCAAAGAATATATGCAGCTAGGACAAAGAAATAAATGGAAATAACTAAGATAAATGTTATTTAATTTAA
>NW_015393090.1:0-6593 GCF_001527695.2 Protobothrops mucrosquamatus
TTTAGAAACTTCCAGTGTTGGTGTGCCAATCAGTCTTTCTGTGGCTTCCAGCAGCCTGGCATCATGGAGGCTATGGAACTGCCAGAGGCAGTTGTTGAATATTTAGCAGTGCATTACTAGGTATAGGTCTGATTAAAGGTAATCTACTACAGGCAGTCCTCAACTTATGTCCATTAGTTTAGCGGTCATTTGAAGTTATAGTGGTACTGAAAAAAGTTCATTCCTCACATTTACATCCAGTCCTCCTGCTTACAACTATTGTATTATCCCCATGGACATGTGATTGCAATTGATGCACTTGGCTCGCATTTATGACTGGTTGCTGTGTCTTATAGCCATGTGATCACAATTTGTGACCTATTTTGCTGGTTTCTGAGAAAACCACTAATTCGGAAGAATGGGTTCACATTACCACTGTGGCATTCACTTAATGACCACTGATTCACTTAACCACAGTGATTTGCTTAACCACTATTTTAAAAATGGTCACATGACCATGGGGATGCCGCAACAGTCGTAAGTGTGAAAAACGATCCTGTCACTTTTTTAAATGCCTTTGTAATGGTCACTAAGCGAACTGTTGTAAATTGAGGACTACCTGCATTTTGCAGATGCAGCAAGGATCAAACGGAGGAATCAAATACCAACATTGTTCTATTTGACCAGAGAATCCGAGTGAATGATTGCAAATGTGGCAAAACTCTCAAACTTTTTGTAGACTACCATGGCATTTACCCAATGGGAGAAATAGCTATTTTCTTGCTAAAAATAAATAAATAAATGTGATGATTCCTCCATTCTGTGTAACTCTTGCGTCGCCCTGAGAATTAAAAGTGGAACTTTAAAAAAAGAATTAGGCTCCTTGTAATGGGCATATTACAAATGGAAAATATGCATCTTTGCCACAGTTGCAAACACTGACAACACATGGTGTGCTTTTTCTCAAGTCTGGGTTTTCCTGGGTAGTTTCAGAGTTGTGTTGTAATACTTGGATAACCTCAAATATGTTGGGGCAGGAACCAAGGGGTGCTGCATCAAAATGTTGCAGTGCTGAGGGTCGGTGAGTCACACAGCTGGTTTGACCCTCTTCCTGGATATTCTGGATATTCTGTTTCATTATCCATTCTGAAGAATAAATATTCTGAAGAATAAATATTTGTTATTTAATTTGTTTGCCTAGTCATAAGTCACTTTTTTCAGTGATGTTGTAACTTCGGTCACTAAATGAACTGTTGAAGGTTGAGAACTAATTGCACAGTGTTAGGTACCATTGAAACACAAGGTAGGGACTGATCATTATGAAGACAATTGATCTATGTGGTCTTTAAGAATCAAAAATGACTTGATCAATCAATGAGCTTCAACTCACAAAAGCTTTTGCTTTTTAATACCATTTGTTAGTCAGAAAAGATGGGATCAGATTGATTCTTTTGACCCCATAAGCTAACCCTGACTTCCAGCCATCAGATCTGCTCTGCTTAATAACCAAGTTTTTTGGCAGCCCATCCTGAGTTAAATTGCGTGTCTGTATTTATCTGTTAATTTGAATTGCAAACTAAGCAAAATATTAATATTTGAACTATTATAGGAGCTGGATTTTTGTTTTTGCTTTTTGGGACACGAGCAGAATTGTGCTAAATTTGGCCATTTGACTCTGGAAGTATAAGCCTAGGGCAGTGTTCTTAAACTTATTTCTCTCAGGATCCCTTTCCACTTTTAAAAATTATGAAGGACCTCAAAAAGAGCTTTTGTGTATATGGATTATATTTATCAATATTTACCATATCAAAAATTAAGGTATATTCATTGCTGCTTCTGCTTCTCATAGTTTGATGGGATTTCAATACTGTATTAATTTTCAATATTTTAAGAAACTCTGGCCTACAGATAGCCTAAAATGAGATACAAATCAATGTCCTTAAAAATAATCCTGAGGTCAAATTCTTCAGTTTCTCTCAATGATTCAGAACAATACCCATGTTTTCTGTAATTTTTAAAATCTTCCCATTATCTGTTGATCCCCCAAACACCCTGCTCTGCTCTTTTGCTGACTTTCCCAGTCACACAGGCTGGAAGTTTGCTTTTCAAGTTTAAATCTAAAAGCTGTATATTTTTTTTTTGGATGGGTATAATTAGTTGCAAAGATTGAGGAATGTATTCTTTAATTTTTGCAAGGCTTTTTGTATCACTCTGTGCATCATGGATATGATGGAGACAAAAACTGAACTGGACAATTTGCAAAATAAATGCATATAGTCTGAATGCCTTGATTTAATTGCAAAGTTAGGTGTCAATGCAAAAACATCCGATGTTAGCAGGTTTTAGATAGTGTGCTCAGTGCTTGCTGAAATCTCAAGTATTAAAGATATACCTGGATCAGATTTCCAGTGTGCAAAGAGAATTTAGGGTGCTGTAGATTCTGTGCATAAGGAGTCTCTCTGTCTGCCTGTCTAGTGTCTGTCTGTCTCTCTTTCTCTCTTGTCTATCTGCAGTACATCTATATCCATCTCCAGCCATCCATTCATCCACAGTATATCTATTTATTCATCCATACATCCAACCATCCATCCATCAATTTATCTGAACATATTTTCTGCAGTGGCTCCATCCAGTTTTTTAAGAGAAAACTTGAAAATATTTTTATTGTAATGTACTGTATAAATCTATTCTAGTTTGAACTGCATTTATGTCTTGACTGGTTTTTGTGTGTGTGTGTGTTTTTAGTACTGTATTGACTGGGTGAAAAATTTTCACTCTTGTCATTTGGGGATTTTATCAGTACCGAGTGCTTTTTGTCCTTACGTGTTTTCATAGCATGGAGTTTTATTGTGAGTTGCTTGGGGAGGGTTCCTAACCTTGAAAGTTATCTTGAAAATATTTTGAATAAGCATAAATAAAACTGCATAGTTTTGCCTGACGCAGTAATTCTATATTTATTATGCAATTATCTTAGCTAGGATAAGACTATGCTTTCATTGAACACAACTGTCATGTTCCCTATCTATGATAGATAGATAGACAGACAGACAGACTGACAGACAAATATAGATAGAGGTGATATAGATGATATAGATATAGATATATTGTGGATGGATGGATGATGGTGTTATGGTTCAGACAGATGAAACTCTTCAAAAGAACTTTGAGGCATTGTTTACCTTAAAGAATCTTTATTTTGAGTAGCATAACATCGGCACTGCATAATCAAAGCCAAAAACTGAATTCCCCTCCCCTGAGCACATAGTATCAAAGCACAAATCCCTCCTCCAATTAACAGTCATAAATCACATTTCCCAATTTGCTGGGCTTCCTCTCCAGTTCTCCAGCCCGCCAATTCCTTATCAGCTCTGGTTACAATAACCTTGTTTCTCACTCTAGGTTTAGTGTTGTTATGTCTAGCTGGACTTCGTTCACATCCCCCCTCCCAGCATCATCCAACTCTAAAAGCAAAAGGTAAAAGATGGCTACATTTCCATCTGTTGTCAATGCAAAAACATCCGATGTTAGCAGCGTTGACAGATGGATGGAGATGGATAAAAGTAGATATACTGTAGATCAGGGGTCCCCAACGTATGGGCCACAGCCCACTAGTTGGTCGTGAGAGGTTTGCAACCGGGCTGCGGAAATGGCTGGCAACATATGCATGTACATCCTCACAGGTGAGCAGATGCACACAGGCTCCATTTAAGTCAGTAGCAGATGTACGTTCACGCCACTCATGCAAATGGAATTGCGTATGCGCTTGCTGGCCACTCATGCAGAACCACCCTCTCCCCCCCGCCTCCCGCCAGTCCAAAAAACATTGGGGAACTCTACTGTATATAGAAAGATAGATGTAGATAGACAGACAGACTCTTCATGCACAAAATTTACAGCATCCTAAATTCTCTTTTCCCACATAGTGGAAATCTTTTCACACTGAACATCCCTTCAGCCTGTTCTCATAGGCATGCCCTCAAGTTTCTGTAGCATCTTCAATCCCCTTTCTTAACCCTTTTAATAAATGACTATCAGCCACATGAATTGGTCCTAGGGTGTGTAGCTGTCACCCAGTGTGTTTTCTTTGGAGACGTGTGGTCAAGGTGGAGATGTGATAGGCAGCACATAGATCTAATAAACAAACAAACAAATAAATTTTCTCCCAGTCTATATCGGAAGTAGAAGCTACACAAGCACTGAAGCAAGAATACAGATCCTTCGGTTATGCTTATGGCAAGAAGTATCAAAATACAGGTGGTCCTCGACCTAGGATCACAATTGGGATCACAATTTTCATTGCTAAGCAAGGTGATTGTTCAGTGAGTTGCGCCTGATTTTACAACTTTTCCCACCATGGTTGTTAAGTGAATCATGTAGTTATTAAGTGAATGCAGCTTCCCCCATGGACATGGCTTGTCGGAAGCTGGCTGGGAAATTTGCAAATAGCATTCACATGACTCCAGTACACAACTGTTCCTTATATGTTCTAGCCTCCAGTCCCCTGATCATCTTTGTTGCTCTTCTCTGCACTCTTTCTAGAGTCTCAACGTCTTTTTTACATCGTGGTGACCAAAACTGGATGCAATATTCCAAGTGTGGCCTTACCAAGGCATTGTAAAGTGGTATTAACACTTCACATGATCTTGATTCAGAGATTTGGTATGAAGCCCTTAAGACCTTTTCCCTAATCTGAAATGGGCTAATCAGCCCAGCAAAATTGAAAAACCTTTGTGAAGTGATAATTTCATTTGGCTTAGTTTAGGGTGTGAACCCTGCTATTGTGGCTTGATATTATAATCGATAATACAGAGCAATATTTTTCAAGCTTAGCAACTTTAAAATGAGTGGACTTCAACTCTCAGAATTCCTCTCTGAGCATGCTAGCTGGGGAATTCTGGGTGTTGAAATCCACACATCTTAAAGTTGCCAAGTTTGAAAAATATTACAGACGTATGTGAATTCAGCCAATTGAGTTTTATTTAATAAACTACAGCATGATTAAATAGACCCTAGCAGGTACAACATATAAATTGAGTCAATGCATAGCACAGTAGGCTGAAAACCGGAGCAGCTAATTCAATTTTCTAACTTGTCAATTGTATTAGTTTAAACTACTGTATTTTATCTGTCCTCCTCCCAACCCTTCAAAAATGAACTCTGACATTTCAGTAAGTGTCACTTGGAAAATCTTTTGGTTTGTGAAATTTTCTTCTGGTAAAATATGCATTTCAGAAAATATAATTATTCACCTAGAGAAACAATTGATATAGCTAACAATTTCCATTAGGAAATATGCCATTGAGACAATTAGGAACAGTCCTCTGCCCCTTTCATTGTGTATTTCTACATTTTCAACAGACGTTTTCAATCCTCTGTGTTTATAAGACATGCTATTATTTGAAATTTTTGGCACAGAAAGATTTTCTTTGCGTAGTTTGACTTAACAAGCAGATGGGAATGTATTGCTTTGTTTTTATAGCCTGTTTTTTTAAGGTTTAGAGGAAATCTGTGGTGTGTATATGTGTGACCCTATTCCCTTCTTCCTTCCTTCCTTCCTTCCTTCCTTCCTTCCTTCCTTCCTTCCTTCTTTCTTTCTTTCTTTCTTTCTTTCTTCTCTCTCTCCCTCTCCCTCCCTCCCTCTCTCTCTCTCTAAACAAGGACTACCTGTATGTAACTTCCAAAATACAGCTATCTGGGCTGCAAAGGTCCAGCAGAAATTTACAGGTAATCCTCAATTTACGACCACAATTGAACCCAAAATTTCTGTTGCTAAGCAAGGCAGTTGTTCAGTGAGTTTTGTCCCATTTTATGACCTTTTTTGCCACAGTTGTTAGGAGAACCACTGCAATTGTTAAATGAACCACATGGTCATTAAGGGAATCCAGCTTCCACCTTTGCTCATGGGAAGCCAGCTGAGAAGCTCACAAATGGTGATCACATGATCCAGGACAGTGCAACTCTCATAAATATGAAGCAGTTGCCAAGCATCTGAATTTTGATCACATGACCATGGGGGGATGCTACAATGGTCGTAAGTGTGAAAATGGTCATAAATAACTTTTTCCAGTGCTGTTGTAACTTCAGACAGACACTAAATGAATGGTTGTAAGTCGAGGAGTACCTGCATTGACAACTCTAACTTCCTATAGGAGTGAATAAATGCAATCAAGCCAAAGACGAAAGAAATAAAGACTGGCAATGTTTGCAAGTTTTGAATAGAATAGGAATAAATGGAATGGAATAGAATATAGAATATAGAATAGAATAGAATAGAATAGAATAGAATATAGAATAGAATAGAATAGAATAGAATAGAATAGAATAGAATAGAATATAGAATAGAATAGAGTAGAGTAGAGTAGAGTAGAGTAGAGTAGAGTAGAGTAGAGTAGAATAGAATATAGAATAGAATAATGTTTAATGAAGAGAAGGACGAGGGGGGACATGATAGCAGTGTTCCAATATCTCAGGGGCTGCCATAAAGAAGAGGGAGTCAAGCTATTTTCCAAAGCACCTGGAGGCAGGACAAGAAGCAACGGGTGGAAACTAATCAAGGAGAGAAGCAATCTAGAACTAAGGAGAAACTTCCTGACAGTGAGAACAATTAACCAGTG
>NW_015393090.1:6638-8017 GCF_001527695.2 Protobothrops mucrosquamatus
GGAGAAACTTCCTGACAGTGAGAACAATTAACCAGTGGAACAACCTGCCTCCAGAAGCGGTGAATGCTCCAACACTGGAAGTTTTTAAGAAGAGACTGGACAGCCATTTGTCTGAAATGGTATAGGGTTTCCTGCCTGAGCAGGGGGTTGGACTAGATGACCTTCAAGGTCCCTTCCAACTTTACTACTACTATTATTATTATTATTATTATTATTATTATTATTATTATTATTATTATTATTATTATAGAATAGAATAGAATAGAATAGAATAGAATAGAATAGAATATAGAATAGAGTAGAATAGAATATAGAATATAGAATATAGAATATAGAATATAGAATATAGAATATAGAATAGAATAGAATGTAGAGTAGAGTAGAATAGAATAGAATAGAATAGAATAGAACCTTGGAGGTCTTCTAGTCCAAGGGTCCCCAACCCCCGGTCCGTGGACTGTCACCGGTCCGCAGCATGCCAGAAACCGGTCCGCACAAACAAGTGAAGCCGCATCCACAAAAGGCAGGCAGCATGCGAAACCATGCCCCCTCCGATCCACAGAAAACCTCTTTTCATGGAACCAGTCCCTGTTGCTCAAAAGGTTGGGGGCCTCTGTTCTAGTCCAACCCTTTGCTCAGGCAGGAAACCCTATACCATTTCAGACAAATGGTCGTCCAATCTCTTCTTAAAAACTTTCACCGTTGGAGCATTTACAACTTCTGGAGGCAAGTCGTTCCACTGATTAATTAATTAACTGTTCCACTGTTTCGTTTTAACGATTTAACCTTTTTTGCATGGAGGCCACGTTCATCTGGCTCGTAGCCAGTTTGGGCTAGGGATGCAAAGGGAGAGGCAGAGATTGAACGGTTGCTGGGAGGGGCCCACAAATAATATCTGATAAAATGCCTCAGTGCCTTTCCGAGCAGTGCGACAATGTCGCTGGAATGGAGGATTTCCCAGTGTAGCACTGCCTAAACTGCTTTCCCCTTTTCCCTACTTTAGAGCCAGTCTTTCCTGTAACTTAAATGGGTAACTAATGCAAAAAGGTCTTTGCGTAAGACCTTCTCGTCCATCAAGATGTGAACGTCCCAGAGCATGGGCTGACCAGCCATGCAGAAAAACCCACAAAAACACGATAGCGTATTGTATAATAACAGGGAGAAGTTAGTTTAGGAATTTGTTTAGAAGTTGACTTGCTTAAATGCAAGTTGCCAGGACTGCAGTGTGATTAAAATTGCCCTGAATCATTGGGAGGGAGTTGGGTAGAATAATAACCATGGGGGTGGTGAGGATTTTATCTTTTGGCTTCTAGATAACCCCATTAAAGGTAGTCCTTGACTTACAACAGTTTGCTTAGCGACCGTTCAAAGTTACAACG
>NW_015393090.1:9461-15734 GCF_001527695.2 Protobothrops mucrosquamatus
ACCTGTAACCTCAATGTTTCTGAAAGTTGGCAACTTTAAGCCATGTGGACTTCAACTCTCAGAATTTCTTAGCTAGCCAGGCTGTGTAACTCACTGGGCTGAGACCTGGTTGAGAGTTGCTTATGAGGTGATGTGATTGTTTGTGTACCAATCTCAGGGGGACAGAGGTGCTGGGGGGCTAAACCGAAGGTGGCCCAGACTGATAGAGAAGTTGCCACTTTGCTTGTTTATTTCAGTGGATACAGAAGAGAAGATAGATCCTCAAGAACCTTTTTCAAGTCCTGTTTGAGGTTGACTTCTGAAATGGGATAGAATGGGGTTGGCTAAAGGCTCAGCTCTTACGTATATGACCTTCCCGACGTTTAGTTTATAACTGTATTCTGTGATTAGCTAAGATCTGCTACTTCTTCTGTACTTCCTAATCTGGTCCAGTGTGGCCGATATGATAAAAGTGCAGATATTCATGGAGAAATTAAACCGGGCATTTGTGGTTCAGACTGCAGAGTCTGGGTGCTGACCTTTGGCCAGATCTTGTTATGGAACTATAACTGGGAAAGGAAATAAAATTTGTGGTGCCTGGAACTGATGAAAAAAAGACTCTTTATCAGGGGTCTTCAAACTTGGCAACTTTAAGACTTGTGGACTTCAACTCCCAACCTGGCTGAGGAATTCTAGGAGTTGAAGTCCGCAAGTCTTAAAGTTGCCAAAGTTTGAAGAGCCCTGCTCTATATCAATGCATCTTGGCAACATAAAGGTGGGTAGACTGAGGGATTCTGGGAGTTGAAGTCCACCTATCTTCAAGTTGCCAATGTTGAGAAACATTGCTGTATATAGTAAATGTATTAAACAAAGCAGGAAATTAGAGCAAGATGGCAAGGCTTTATCTCTGGATAACCTTAACAGAATAATAGAATTGGAAGGGACCTTGGAGGTCTTCTAGTCCAACCCCCTACTCAGGCAGGAAACCCTATACCATTTCAGACAAATGGTTGTCCAATCTCTTCTTTAAAAAATTCCAGTGTTGCAGCATCCACAACTTCTGGAGGCAAGCTTACTGGGTGGTAAAATTACTCACGCCTCCAAATTTAACAGCAGTCTACCACTAAATAGCAAAAAGTGGACAACAAGGGGGCGGGGCTATACCTTCATACAGTTTGTAGGATGGAGAACTGTGAGAAGCTTTCGCAGCTTAGTTTGGAAAAGCAACATAGTGTGGGTTGGTGTGCTAGTTTCATTCTCTTGTCTTTTTTTTGTATCACACATACACACACACACACACACAAACACACACACTGCTCTTGCTGTTACATGCTTTTAAATTCAATCTTCTTACTTTAGAGTAGACTTTCTGTCCAGGAAGCAAAAGGGAGGCCTCTTGAAGATATTCGCAGGCTGTTCTAAGTCCCAAGGAAGCAACAGAAGCAATTGGGTTCATCAGTTTTATGGCTTTGAAAATCACATTTTGCATCTGGTTGTGAACGCTCCAGATATGTTAGCAGTGTAACAGTCGAAATTGTTGTCCCAGCACTCTGAAAATTGCTAGGTTGGAGAAATTCGGTAGACAAGAAAGAAATATTCAGCTTGTTGGACTTGATGTAAGGCAGTTTCCTGTGTGTTCTCATAACAAGAAATCATGAAAAAAACAGGCAGGGACTTTTAGGTCAGGGAGAGCCAGCCTGTTGGGCTTGCAACAAGCTCCAAGTTCAGCATCAACCTTAACAGGGTTGGAAGGAACCTTGGAGGTCTTCTAGTCCAACCCCCTGCTCAAACAGGAAACTCTATACCAGTGATGGCGAACCTTTTAGAGACTGAGTGCCCAAACTGCAACCCAAAACCCACTTATGCATCATCAGGTGCCGGGTGGGTGTGGCCCATTGGCTGGATGTGGCCAATTGGGGTATGGCCCATTGGGTGGGCATGGCTGCAGTGGTAACGGCAGACTGGGTGGTACTAAAAAGTTCAATCAATCAATTCCAACTTTGCAAGATCTTTTTTTTTCCCATGAGAAATTGAAATTGACTGATTGATTGAACCTTTTTTTTTTCCACATGGCGGCGGAGGCCTAAAGCAAAAAGGTTTTATAAAATCCAGCTGAAGGCCTAGGACTGGGGCGATGGTGCGCGTGCCCATAGAGAGGGCTCTGAGTGCCGCCTCTGGCACCCGTGCCATAGGTTCGCCACCATTGCTCTATACTATTTCAGATAAATGGTTGTTCAACCATTAGCCAATGGTTGTTCAATCATTGCTTCTGGAGGCAAGTCATTCTAATGATTAATTGTTCTAATTGTCAGGAAATTTCTTCTTAGTTCTAGGTTGATTCTCTCCTTGATTAGTTTCCATCCGTTGCTTCTTGTTCTGCTGCCTTCAGGTGCTTTGGAAAATAGGTTGACCCCCCCTCTTCTTTGTGGCAGCCCCTGAGATATTTATTAGAAGACTGCTATCACGTCAATCCTAGTCATTCTTTTCATTAAAGTAGACATACCCAATTCCTGCCGTTCTTCATATGTTTTAGCCTCCAGGCCCCTAATCATCTTTGCTGCTCTTCTCTGCACTCTTTCTAGAGTCTTAGCATCTTTTTTATATCATGGCGACCAAAACTGGACCCAAGTGTGGTCTTACCAAGGCCCAAGGCGTTAGAAAGTAGTGCTAACACTTCATGTGGTCTTGGTTTTATCCTTGTGTTAATGAAGCCTGGCTTTTAAGTAAAATCTTGCTTTTAAGATTTTACTTTTAATTTTAGGTAAAATCTGTCAGAGCGTGCACAGTCTTATTGCGTGAGATAACCCAGGAGTAAACACAGTAAACAGTGGTCTATATTAAATCGTGGTTTATCTTACACTATCTACAATATCATATACCAGGAACAATATACATACGCTAATACAGCAGGAGCCAACAAACCACAGTTACAGCAGGAAACAGAAGAGAGAGAACATATCAGCAGAACCTTCCCTTTATACAAAGGCTTTTAAAGAGACACAGACCCTGCTGAGTCATTCCCATCATTACATCTTACATCTTATATTACATAAGCTGGTTAGCTGTTAAATCATTACCTTGACAAAATCTTACTTTTAAGATTTTACTTTTAATTTTAGATAAAATCTAGAGGTTCCAGACACTTGTTCCTAAGAAGATTAATTAAAATATTATAAAATACTATGTGAAGCTGAGGAATGTCCATTTCCCCCCATTTCATTTAATTAAGAAACAAAATTTAATACCCATGGGTTCTCTGGAAAAAGTAGGCAACGTAGAAGGAAATGTTGAAACACAGAAAGCGGTAAATGGTGCTGGATGATGGGGATAAATGGGGAAAGACCAGTTCTGAGAAAAACCATTTTCATTCTTCGTATGGATGTTAGCCAAAAAGTGATGAAAGGCAACACATTGTGGATATTTGTGTCAGAGGCATTAACAGGCATGCAAAGTCTTAATGCAGGATGTTTTCTCTTGAGAAACATCACTAATGACTATTTATTTATTAAATGTATATTAGATGTATATTCCACTTTTCATTCATTCATTCAAAGGTAATATGCTTAGTGTTCCCAATTTTCCTCATAACAGTTACTCTTTAAGTAAGTTGAGAGTAACTAAACTGCAGTAGTTTAGTGGGCTTCCATGCTTGGTACTGGTACTTACTACTGTCCTAAGCCTAACACCTTAACCCTACACCCTGTTGGGCCTTGGATTGAAAGAGATTGACTCGATGTCTCTTGCGATTCTCAGTCATCCAGGTCATGATTGTCCCAAAGGTGCTTTTTCAACAGGCAACTGGACTTACTTTGTTTTTGCTTGAAGATGTTTCGCTTCTCATCCAAAAAGCTTTTTCAGTAACTGAAGAAGCCTCTTGAATGAGAAGCGAAAACAAAGAAAGTCCAGTTGCCTTTTGAAAAAGCACCTTTGGGACATTGAGTCAAGTTTCCACCAGGGAGCTTCTGTGGCTGATGGGGATTAAAAACCTAACTTTCCCGTAGTCCTATTTCTTGTCTCCTAATCCAGCATTTTCACCACCATCTATATATTACTAAAACTCATAAGGTAACAATTTTTGAAATGAGTTAACTCAAATGACTTAACTTATAAAATGTGTCCAGAATGTGTCCAAAATCTGGGGCCTATAACTCCCATGGAATTGGCAAATTTATAAAATTTGGCAAATTTCATAAAACATTTCAGGACATAAAAATGATCACAAAGCATTTTATGACGTAATACAAAATGTCATAAAACAGTTCCCATGCTGACTGTGCTAGATAGTTCAACATGGGCTATTTTCAAGGCAGATGCATCTCTGAAAGTATCCCAAGTGGAATCCAGTGAAGACAGTATATTAGGATCTCTGCCATTGTTGAAAGCATTGAGGGATCTGGTAAGGAAATATCTCTGAAAGCAGGCCCCAATGGGTCATCCAGCAGCATTTATTTGTTAAATTTACATTCCACCTTACCTGGGATGCTCCCTTCATGTAGTCCAGTAACTATTGCTAGGGAGGCTGAGGTGAGAGTGAATGTGAGTAGCCAAATTCACCGTATACATTTCTATACTTTCATAAGATCCATGTGAAGTGAAATTTGGAGGATCCAAGCCTTTGCCTTTGCCCTCCTCCCCCCATCCCTGATCCACACCAGGTCATATAGTCCTGGCTATGCTTTTCATAGTGGTACGGAGAAAGTACAGAGAAGAGCAACAAAGATGATCAGGGGACTGGAGGCTAAAACATATGAAGAACGATTGCAGGAATTGGGTATGTGTAGTAGTTCAGTGAAAATAAGGTCTAGGGGTGACATGATAGCAGTCTTCCAATATTTGAGGGACTGCCGCAAAGAAGAGGGGGGTCAACCTATTTTCCAAAGCACCTGAAGGCAGCAGAACAAGAAGCAATGGATGGAAACTAATCAAAGAGAGAAGCAACTTAGTACTAAGGAGAAATTTCCTGATAGAACAATTAGTCAGTGGAACAACTTGCCTCCAGAAGTTGTGGGTGCTCCATCACTGGAGGTTTTTAAGAAGAGATTGGAAAATCATTTGTATAAAATGGTATAGGTTTTCCTGCTTGAACAGGAGGTTGGATTAGAACAGGGGTCCCCAACCCCCGGTCCATGGACCAGTACCGGGCTGTGGCATACCAGCAACCGGTCCGCACAAACAAGCAAAGCCCCATCCGTGGGATGCAGACAGCACACAAAACCATGCACCCTCCAGTCCACGGAAAAACCTCTCTCCATGGAACCAGTCCCTGGTGCCCAAAAGGTTGGGGACCTCTGGATTAGAAGACCTCCAAGGTCCCTTCCTATTCTGTTATTCTGAGAGCCGTAGTGAGAATCTTGGAGAAACTAAGTGGTGACAATTATAAATATATATTTTAAGCCTGGGGAACAAAGAAAACATTAAAAAGAAATTCAAACAGATGCTGTCTTAATTTCCTGGGTCTAAAAGGAAGGGAAAATGCAGGCAGGTTGTCAAGATTCCGTTACTTTAGTCCAGTGATGGCGAACCTTTTAGAGACCGAGTGCCCAAACTGCAACCCAAAACCCACTTATTTATCGCCGGGTGCCAGGTGGGCATGGCCCACTGGGTGGGCGTGGTTGTGGTGGTCATGGCAGACTGGGTGGGTGTGGCCAAGGTGGACATGGTCACCTCGATGTTGCTCGTGGGGAGGGATGCCTGTGGGGCCGGGCAAGGTTGAGGGAGAGCCAGTGGGGTCTCTGGCAGGTCGGGCGGTGGGCAGGAGGCTCGTCCTGCAGGGTGAGGTGAGGCAGGGTGGGGGTGCCATTTTCGCAGGGCAAGGCAACGCAGGGGCCGGGGCAGCTGCTGCCTGACACCATCAGCCCCCGCACATAGAGGCCAGCGAGTGCATGGGGGCTGACAGTGTCCATCAGCAGCCACAACCTGCCGGCCCCTCGACCGGCGCACTCTGGGGCTCCGCAGCCCGCCTCTAGCAATTCAGAGAAGCTGCCTCTGAGCTGGACGGTCGGCCGACCGTTGAGAAGGTGATGCAGTGGATCGTGCCCAGGAAAAGGAGAGCATGCGAGGCCAGGAGGGATGGGACGGGGGAGGAGGGAAACCAACCATGCTGGGATGCATCCGGCCACGTGGAACCTCGGCGAGTTAGCAGGCGGCTGGTTGAAGAGGGACAGTTGCCATCTCCGGGGCATGGCGCGCGTGCCCACAGAGAGGGCTCTGAGTGCCGCCTCTGGCACACGTGCCATAGGTTCGCCACCACTGCTTTAGTCTATGTCAGTAAAATAGACTTCTAGCAGTCTTGTG
>NW_015393091.1:0-10541 GCF_001527695.2 Protobothrops mucrosquamatus
GGGAATTCTGCCTGATGTGTGGAATTCTGCTCTTCTGGTGAGAATCTCCATTTTTATTTTTTTATTTTTGTTTCCTGGTTCGGTTTCTTTATCATCATCCTTAATGCTTACCAGAAAGCCAGGCTGTAAAACTTGATTTGGATCCTGGGAGCTGTGCTGGCAGATAATCTTTGGACCAGAAGCCAATTCTACTGTAAGCGGAGAGCATCCCTTTGAACGAATTCCCAACGGCACCGAAGGAAGTATCAATCTGTAATGCCTGATCTCCTTATCATAATGGCTCCTGAGTCATCTCAACCTCCCTTTTTTAAAACACAATGATGATAATAAAAGAAAGGCAGGTTCAGGGCTGCTGTTTTGGCTTCCTGGATTGCTGGTTCGGGATATGCAGTTATGGGAAGGGTTCCCACCGTTCGGTCTGATCAAGAAGTTCAATAAATGTACAAATTGCTGCTTTTTAGGAAGTCAGAAAATTAGTATCGTTTTTTCTCCCCCTTCAAATGTCTCGGGGTACAGAGTTGGGATCACTCAATACATATAGTCCTCAACTTATGACCACCACTGACCCCCCAAAAAAATTTCTGTTGAAAAGTGAGACTTTTGCTAAATGAGTTTTGCCCCCTTTGATGAGGAATTTTGGGAGTTGGAAGTCCACAAGTTATAAAAGGGCCAAGTTTGAAGACCCCTGTGCTAGGTGGACAGGAATTGGAGTGAATGATGGGACCTGTGGCTTGCTGATTGTCAGTCCAGCGATCTAACCACATGAGCCACAATTTCCAATGGAATGTTCCAATGGAAAGAATCCATCAATTCCAGACTCTCGTTCAGTGCAGAATCCAAAGTCAACCATCCCCGCCGATGCGGTTGAAGTCTTTGCTACAATATCCCAGGCAGAAGGAGCCAACAATATCCTGGGTGACTGGTTCCACTGCCAAACCAGTCTTACAATTGGGCTGTTTCGTTTACTATTAGGTTGGCATCTCCTTTCCTGAAATTTAAATCTACTCTTCTGGGCCCTTCTTTCTGGAATTAGGAAAAGAAGGATTACATTTATTTTATGTGATGCTCTTGAAGATATTTCAAGAGTGCTGTTACACTCGTCTTCTAGTTTTTCAAGGTTAAACATGTGCAGGTCCTTGGATCTCTGGATGAAGAGACTTACTTCCTAGACCTGGACGCTTTGGGTGGTCTCCATTAAGAACTAATCAGATTTAGCTCTGCTGCTTACCCTCTCCAAGATCAACACAAATAAACTAGTTGCTGGCTGGAAGGATATTTATGATATGGCAGAGCATACAGATGTTATCTATTTTCTGTCATACTCATACTTTAGCAGAAGAGAAACCATGCATGCTGACTTGAACTCTTGAAGGAAAGACAGGACAAAAACATAGAAAGTGAAGAAGGAGGAGGAGAAGGAGGGGGGAAGAAGAAGAAGAAGAAGAAGAAGAAGAAGAAGAAGAAGAAGAAGAAGAAGAAGAAGAAGAAGAAGAAGAAGAAGAAGAAGAAGAAGAAGAAGAAGAAGAAGAAGANATATTGCCATAATAGAACTGCAAAGTACACTCAGTATCCCACACACCCCTTGGAGGGAGCACAGATGAAATCGAGGGAATTTGCTTCCAGGAAAGTTGTAAATGCATGATGGACAGTCCACTTCAATCTCAGGGTCAAACGTAAGTGATTGTCTTCTTCCCAAGCTCTGCCCGGCCACCCACTTAGACTGCTCTCCTCCACATCTAAGTCCAGTGAATCCCAAATTAAGTGCATGAAGGAAACGTAAAACAAAACAAAACGAAAAACTTGTAAAAAGTTTGCTTCTTACTCTTTTATTGTCTTTTTCAACATTCCACGTTGGTGAATAGAGACGGCTTTGAACAATTTGTGGAGCTTTGCGAAGATTGCAACCCAATCTGATGGTGACAAATGAAGATTCACTCACAATTCCTTCACCAGGTTCCAGAAGATCTTGGAATGTCGTCCCCTTTCCTTTCCCTTCCCGTGTTACTCATCGTGGGGAAATGACGACGGAAAATAAAAAAAAAGAGTAATATGAAATCCCAAATAGTTTCCTTCTTAAGATGAGAAGAGATGGCTGCAGCTTCTCTAGAGAATAGGAGGCCAAAGAAGAGGAAAGGGAACATTAGAAGGCAAACTGGATAAATCATGATTACTGTGGGCCAGGTTCTGTTAATGTCACAGAAGCTGAGGCAAAACATGAATTAATCAACAAACGAAGAAATCAATCATCATACTAGCAATCTGTACTTCGTCAGAATAGAGTTGGAAGAGACCTTGGAGGTCTTCTAGTCCAACTCCCTGCTCAAGCAGGAGACCCTATACCCATGGTGGTGAACCTATGGCATGCATGCCACACATGGCACGCAGATTCCTCTCTGTGGGTACACACACCATCACCCGAGTCCTAGGCCTTCAGCTGGGTTTTATAAAACCTTTTCACTTTAGACCTCTGCCACCGTGTGCACAAAAAAGAGGTTCAATCTATCAATCAATTTCAACTTCTCGCAGGGAAAAAAAAAGATCTTGCAAAGTTGGAATTGATTGATTGAACTTTTTAGTCCCACCCAGTCTGCCGTTACCACTGCAGCCACGCCCACCCAATGGGCCATACCCACCCAATGGGCCACACCCACCCAGCACCCGACAATACATAAGTGGGTCTTGGGTTGCAGTTTGGGCACTTGGTCTCTAAAAGGTTCGCCATCACTGCCCTATACCATTTCAGACAAAAAACTGTCCAATCTCTTCTTAAAAACCTCCATTGCTGGAGCACCCACAACTTCTGAAGGCAACTTCTGTTCCACTGGTTTAATTGTTCTCACTGCTAGGAAGTGTTTCCTTAGTTCCAGGTTGCTTCTTTTATAATAATAACAGTAAAGTTGGAAGGGACCTTAGTGGTCATCTGGTCCAACCCCCTGCTCAGGCAGGAAACCCTATACCATTTCAGACAAATGGCCGTCCAGTCTCTTCTTAAAAACTTCCAGCATTCTTGGAGCATTCCACCACTTCTGGAGGCAGGTTGTTCCACTGGTTAATTGTTCTAACTGTCAGGATGTTTCTCCTTAGTTCTAGGTTGCTTCTCTCCTTGATTAGTTTCCATCTGTTGTTTCTTGTCCTGCCTTGCTCAGGGCAGCTGAATAAGAGGCCCCTGAGTGAAACTGAACTCTACATGGCTACCCAGTTATGACTATAAAACCATGTGTTTTTGTGCAGGAAAAAAAGCAAGGAAAATTCACTGGCGGAGCCCATGATTTTCCAATCCACATACTTCTCTTCCTCCCCCAAATAACAATGCCACCCTCACTTCTCCTCTCAACTTGGAGGATGTAAGTCACCTCATGTCCATCTTTGTTAAGAAAAGATGGAATAATGAGTCGCAGAATTAGCGGATGCCGTCAAATTGCCCAGGCTGACTGTAAACAAGGCCTTGGCAGAATAGCTGCCGGCATCCACTGGCATCTGTGCAAAAATTATGCTTTCCAACTTTCCCAAATGAAGTCTGATCACAACATTGGAACAGTTGTTGGAAAGGAACTAATTAAAATATTATAGGATTATCACATCCCAACTGGATTACTGTCTCGAAGACAACACGTCACACTGACAAATAGAGTCACTTTTGTTGAAATGGCAATATATGGAGGAAGCAATTAGAAACAAATAGGGATAGGATAGGATAGGATAGGATAGGATAGGATAGGATAGGATAGGATAGGATAGGATGGGATAGGACAGGGAATAGAATAGAATAGAATAAATAGAATAGAATAGAATAGAATAGAATAGAATAGAATGGAATGGAATGGAATGGAATGGAATGGAATGGAACGGAACGGAATGGAACGGAATGGAACGGAACGGAACGGAACGGAACAGAGAATAGAATAGAATAGAATAGAATAGAATAGAATAGAATAGAATAGACCGGACCGGACCGGACCGGACTGGACCGGACCGGACCGGACCGGACTAGAACGGAACAGAACAGAACAGAATAGAATAGAATAGAATAGAATAGAATAGAATAGAATAGAATAGAATAGAATGGAATGGAATGGAATGGAATGGAATGGAACGGAACGGAACGGAATGGAACGGAACAGAGAATAGAATAGAATAGAATAGAATAGAATAGAATAGAATAGAATAGAGAATGGACCGGACCGGACCGGACCGGACCAGAACAGAACAGAACAGAACGGAACGGAACGGAACAGAACGGAATGGAATGGAACGGAATGGAACAGAGAATAGAATAGAATAGAATAAAATAGAATAGAATAGAATAGAATAGAACAGACCGGACCGGACTGGACCAGAACGGACCGGAACGGAACAGAACAGAACAGAACAGAACAGAACAGAACAGAATAGAACAGAACAGAATAGAATAGAATTCTTTATTTGCCAAGTGTGATTGGCCACACAAAGATTTTGTTTCTGGTGCAGAAGCTCTCAGTGTACAATACAAGCAACAAAATAAGTTATAAATTATAAGATTTAATTATAAGATACAATTATAAATCATTAGATACAAACAAGTGATAAATCATAAGATAGGTAGTAGGAAAGATGAGAAAAGATGAGAAAGGAGAAGATGATAAAGATAATAATAGCAATACAGCCTACGACTTGGGTAAATTTCTTAGGCCTTATAATTAGAGGTCTAATTATTAAAATATGGAATAGATCTTGCTTTAGCTATAGCATTTAGTGTATTGGGAAGAATAACAGATTAGGGAAATGTTTAAAGAACTAAATATTTCAGCTGTGTCAACTGCTGCAAAAAAAATAAAAATAAAAGGAAGCCCACTTGCTGGACGTATGTTACATCTTACAAAATTCTTGGGATAATTCCTAGTTTCCTCTCTGGAACTCAAATTTCTAAAGAACATCAGTTCGATTTGTGACCTTTCTGTTTATTTTCCCCTGTGTTATAATAAAGATGACGTAAGACTCTTGAGGTTCCCCAAGAGTGACCCGTTGTCTTATATTAATTGATAGCGCGGAAGAGTAACTGATATGCAGAAGTTGGATTTGCCTATCCGTAATTGTGAAGCAAGGAGCAATCAGGCTAGTAACTACAACCCCGTGTTTGCAGGGGAGCAAAATCAAAACAAGGTTCCTTGGAAATATTAAGCTAAAGGAAGATTAAGAGACCAGGACTAGTATCTGATTTCACTTGTTATCTTTTCTTTCACCTTGTGAAAAAAGTTGAGCTTTGGAGGCGTAGCTTCAGAATTCACCAGAAAAAAATTATGCCTGGAGAAAAAGCCTAAGACAAACACCAGTATGCCTGCTGGAGAGAGCAGTACCCAAGAACACCCTGATAATATCTGTAAATATTTTCTCAGTTGTTTAAATAGAGCCATACCCAGGATCGACCCCAAACTTTAATCTTTAGGTTGTTAAAAAGGGGGAAGAAATTTGCTTGGTTAGCGTTTTAAAAGCCTGCATCAACCAAATGTATAAATCTCTCAGTTGGGTGAGATTGTATTCCACTTGAAGAAAGAAAAAAAAAAACCCAACAACTGCAAAGAGAAATGCGCCAGGAAACGTGTGGAGCAAAAAGCCGAATGAGTTAACAGGCCATTCGATAACTTAAAATATTAAAATCAGATATTCTAGATCGACGCTGATGTTAGAAGACTTTTTCTTGCAGAAACGGGGGAAAAAAAGTCCCATGTCCCCAGGGTTCTGTTCTGGGTCTAGTGCTTTTCAACATCTTCATCAATGATTTGGATGAGGGGATAGATGGGGAACTCATCAAATTTGCAGATGACACCAAGGTGGAAGGAATAGCCAACACTCCAGAAGACAGGCTTAGGATACAGGAGGACCTGGACAGACTTGAACACTGGGCGCTATCTAACAAAATGAAATTCTATGGTGAAAAAAGCAAGGTTCTACATTTAGGCAAGAAAAACCAAATGCACAGGTACAGTATAGGGGGTACCTTGCTCAATAGTAGTAACTGTGAAAGGGATCTCGGAGTCCTAGTGGACAATCACTTAAATATGAGCCAGCCGTGTGCTGCAGCTGCCAAAAAAGCCAACACAGTGCTAGGCTGCATCAACAGAGGGATAGAATCAAGATCACATGAAGTATTAATACCACTTTACAATGCCTTGGTAAGGCCACACTTGGAATACTGCATCCAGTTTTGGTCACCATGATGTAAAAAAAGAGATTAAAACTCTAGAAAGAGTTCAGAGAAGAGCAACAAAGAAGATCAGGGGACTGGAGGCTAAAATATATAAGGAACGGTTGCTGGAATTGGATATGTCTAGTCTGATGAAGAGAAGGACCAGGGGTGACATGATAGCCAATCAGGTGTCATCTTGTTTTGGCAATGAGCCAATCAGATCATGGTAGAATTCAGTTATTGATGTCATGTATTGACGCTGAGAGGAGGACATTTGTCATGTTATGTGTTATGTGATCGCTATCAAGTTGGTTGGGGGTTTTTTGTGTTCTTTCATTTGGTGAACTTGTAAAATGTAATAAAATTAAAGTAATGGTGCAAAGAGTTGACTGGTTGCCCAGAAAGTGATGTAAAATAGTATTATTAAGTGAACAAGGCTACAGTTATAAAGAAATTAGAAGGAAAAAATGGTGGAAACCTAACCAAAGGTGGCATTTCTACTGTACACTTTTCCCAAAAGGTTTCCACAATTTTGGCCATTACTGTATCTGTACTGATAACGTTCCTGTCATTATGGAGGCTATGCTGTATGTCTCTGAGTGTCACAAGAGAGTATTTCATTATTTTTTTCCAGATTCAGTTTAAGACATTTTCAAATTATACATACATACATACATACATACATACATACATACATACATACATACATTTGTAAAAAAAAAAGACATACTGATCTCTGGGACAGATAATTTTATTATGCACTAAGCTTTCGTTAGCCACTGCTAACATTATCAAAGTCTAAGCTAGCATTGGAGATGTTCCATGTTTGAAAATATTCTGCATCTTCTTTTTCTTTGATCCTCAATGTAATGTTTTTTTGAGAAGTTGCACCCATCTAAATACAACTGCTAATTTACTTTCTTTTTTTTAGGGAGCATTGTGTTTTTTTCTTGCTGAATTAGGATGTAGTTGTAGTTGGCATCCTTCAGTCTCGAGAAAATATGGTATCGTGCTCTGGACAGAGGTCCTAAGGCAACATCTGGTGTGGCTAAAAAGGCCAATTCGAGAATGGCAGTCCCTTCCACACTGAGGGCAGATACAATCTGCCCACTGTCCACCCCCCAGATTTCGCCGGTTCTGGGACTTCCTCTTTGCATCAGCCTGCCGCACAAGTGTTCAAATTGGAGAAGGCCATGCTGCGTCTTTAGCCTCCAGGCTGAATGATCAGAGGTCAAGGATTCCCAGCTGTTAAAGTCCATTCCCAAGGCTTTTAGGTCCCTCTTGCAGATATCCTTATATCGCAGCTCAAGTCTCTCTCTGGGGCGCTTTCCCTGCACTAGTTCTCCATACAGGAGATCTTTCGGGATCCAACCGTCAGCCATTCTCACAACATGCCCAAGCCAACATAGACATCGCTGTTTCAATAGTGTATACATGCTAGAGATTCCAGCACATTCCAGGACTGTGCTATTTGGGACTTTGTCATGCCAAGTGATGCCGAGAATACGTCGGAGACAGCGCATGTGAAAGGTGTTCAGCTTTCTCTCCTGCCGTACATCTATATCTTCTGTAATTTTATGCCATACAGATGGAGTAAAAAAAATGTTTCACTTAGCAATCTAAATTTTGGGCTCCATTGTGGTGGTAATTTGAGAACTACCTGTACTGCATTTCTACCCATTATCCTCTTTCAGTCCATGTTGTTAAGCACTTCCCATCACCCCAAGACCCCAAAAGAAGTCCCAGCTATCAAATTCCAGCTATTAACCGGTCCTGGTTTCAGAAAGTTCAGTGCCTCATGCCGTAAAACCCATTTCTCCTTGATCTCCAGCAACTGGCCTGCCACAAGATGTAACAAATGTTTGCAAAAGAAGAGAAAATTGTAATTTTCTGTCATCGGTGGCTGGAGCGCTGACAACAGATGCTCGATTAAGTAGACTGAAGGGTCAAAGCGGCATCAAGGTTCTGGTTTCTGTTTCAGATGAAGAGATCTTAGACATCTGCTCTTTTATTACTAGAAAGTAAATGTCTAAGTGAAGTAGGATCTCTTTTATAGATTGAGTCCCTGGCTGCCAAGAAAATCATCCAAAGGAAAAACGGAAGTGAAAATATACATTAAATTGAACAGTTTCCACTGAAGAGTCTTGGTGTTTATTCCATTTCATCAGATCGAGGAGAGGAATTGAGGAGTTCTCTATATAAATTGACTACAATTCCCATCTTTAGTGGCCTGGGGATTTCCAATCAGCAACCTTTGGATAACCACTTGTTGCCAATCTCTGATATAAATCAAAATGTCTGGCTGTTATGACTACTGTCTGAATTATGTTTATGCAATAAACTGAATGTATTCTGTGTTCTTCTATATACTGTATCTCTGTTCTTAGTAAAAAGACTCAGTAAAATTCAGCTTATTGTCTATGAGTGAAATTAATGGGAGTTAAATGTGATTTTAACTGGAGGGCCCTTGGAGTTTGAGCTATTAATCCCAGGAAACTGGTTCTGCTTCTTTTTCCCCTCTGTCATTCTATAACTGGTGACAAAAATCAAGGAACTTTCACAAATCAAACAATTAAGTATGTCAACTGTTGCTAAAGCCAGACATTTTTCAACTTTCATGAACAACCTGTTTCAGCTGCAGGAAGAAGCAGAGACGTTATGGATCAAAATTCAGTCTGAGTTATGTTTTGCCTGTTCTGACAAACCATAGATCCTCATCCAGAAGAGAAAGTGTATATTCCACAACTGTAAAAACAACATTTCTCATTTCTACTGATATGGGAAACTATAGCTTCTGCAAACTAGAGTAGAATAGAATGAGTAAAGTAGAGTGGAATAGAATAGAATAGAATAGAATAGAATAGAATAGAATAGAATAGAATAGAATAGAATAGAATAGAATAGCACTTAGACTTATATACTACTCCATAGTGCTTCACAGCCCTCTCTAAGTGGTTTACAGCATCAACATATTGTCCCCAACAATCTGGGTCTACATTTTACCAACCTCTGAAGGATGGAAAGCTGAGTCAACCTTGAGCCACTGAGGATCGAACTCCTGGCAGTGGGCAGAATTAGCCTGCAATGCTGCATTCTCACCACCACACCATCAGGGGAATAGAATAGAATAGAATAGAATAGAATAGAATAGAAGTTGGGATTAACCATGTTTTTCTCGTCAGTGGAAAGCAACTGTGCAATTCAGAGAGTAACTTCCAAGTGCTTTATGGTTTTGCAGGGAAATTCTGATCACTGAAAAGGCTCATAGCATGATTGGATTGAAATTGTGTACAGAAAAAGAAACTAAACAAGAAAAATGCCAATGGTTAAAGAAGTGACTTAAGTAAAGAGCATTTTTTGGGGGGAAAATGACCATCTCTTGATAGCTTTTCTACCAAGCATTCAGAACATTTTCTATGAAGTCCCCAGGCCATCTCTAAGGCAATATTTGAGATCTCCACCCCATGTTGGCAGCCAGTGGAGATGCTGTGTTGGTTTGAGAAGTCTTCTGGTCCCAAGATTGAAAAGCCAGTCATATAAAATGAAGACAGACATGGATCGGGATGGGATAAATAGAACATCAACATGGTATAGGGTTACCTGCCTAAGCAGGGGGTTGGACTAGATGACCTCCAAGGTCCCTTCCAACTTTTATTATTATTATTATTATTATTATTATTATTATTATTATTATTATTATTATTATTATTATTATTATTATTATTATTATTGTTGTTGTTGTTGTTGTTGTTGTTGTTGTTGTTGTTATGAATCAAACTCACTTAAAAAAACTTTCATGAACTTTGTTGAACTCTACGAGACCATTAGATCTGAGCTCCCTTGAGACCCACACAATGTATTTCAGTAACAGAATAACAGAGTTGGAAGGGACCTTGGAGGTCACCTAGTCCAACCCCTTGCTCAAACAGGAGACCCTTTATCATTTCAGACTAGTGGCTGTCCAATCTCTTTTTAAAAACCTCCAGTTTTTAAGCACCTACAACTTCTGGAGTCAATTTGTTCCACTGATTAATTGTTCCCGCTGTCAGGAAGTTTCTCCTTAGTTTTAGGTTGGTTCTCTCCTTGATTAGTTTCCATCCGTTGCTACTTGTCCTGCCTTCAGGTGCTTTGGAAAACAAATTTCAAATTTCTCTTTAAACCACTCCCAGGCAACTCCTGTTTCCTAGGGGCTAAGTCTGGAAAAGGAGCTATGGAGAAATGCAGCCAGCTGTAGAGAGAAGTTGAAAGGTGTGCTTCGTAAGGAGCACGGGCCAAAGACATTAAACATTTCCTCAAGAGGTTCAAGTGACTTTTGTAACCCTGCAAAGCAAATGGGTTATGCTTTTTTTAATATCTCATCTGAACGGCTTTTACGCAC
>NW_015393091.1:11373-12562 GCF_001527695.2 Protobothrops mucrosquamatus
AGAGAGAGACCTGTTTGTTTTCTCTATTTTAGCATCCTTCCATTTCAAGCGCGAACCACTCAGAGTGATTTTAGACTCAGGAAAATAAATAAATAAACCATAAAAAGCGTGAACCCATTAAAACTGATCAGATTATGCTGATGCTCCAAGTGTCATAGTTCTCATCCAATGTTGGAATATTTACTCTGTATGTGGTTTTATTTATTGCCTCCATGCTGGTATTTCAAACAAAAAAAATAACAAAAAAAATAAATTCTTAACAAAAAAAAATAAATTCCAGTTGATTTCATTGGATGATCTGCACATAAGACAGAAAGATGCTTTTAAAAATATTGAAGATCAGCTTTTAAGAAATGGAGTTGGCCTTGAGTCGGAGCACACCTCGTAGGCACAAAAGTGCCTTAATTTTTAAAGAGAAACTGATAACATTTTAAAAGAGCAGCCAGCTTTAAACAATAGCAGGCTCACTCCATAGCTTGTGAGCCTGTGTGCCTTTGTGTTGTTTAGGAAACTGCTGCCAATTCAGAGGTCTGGAGCTTATTATAATTATATCTGTGATAAATACAAAATAAATTGGGTTGACTGAAATGTTAACCAACAGCAAGGAGCAAAAGTGCCTGGATGCTTTCAGACATAACAAGCAAGAACAAGCCATGGCTATCTTGTGGGAGGAAAGACAGAAATTGTTGTAAATATGGCAGTAGAATTGAAATACAGTTGAAGTAATAGAGAACCCCAGAATTAAGTCTAAGATGATATATGGGATTCGTTCATAATTAAGTGGACATGGAATAATAATCTTAAACTGCATGTGTGTGTTTATGTGTGTGTGAGAGAGAGATAGAGAGAGAGAGGGAGAGAGAAAGAGAACAGGAGAGGGAAAGAGGGAGACAGAGAAAGAGGGGCAAAGGGAGAGAAAGAGAGAGAGATAAAGGGAGAGAGAGGGAGAGAGAAAGAGAGGGAGAGAGAGAAAGAGAGGGAGAGAGGAAGGGTGAGATGGAGAAAGAGAGCAGGAGAGGGAGAGAAAGAAAAAAAGAGAGAAAGTGATAAATGGAGAAAAAGGGAGAAAAAAAGAGAGAAAGGGAGAGAGAAAGGGGGAGATGGAGAAAGAGAGCGGGAGAGAGAGAGAGAAAGAAAAAAAAGAGAAAAAGGGAGAAAAAGGAAGAGAGAAAGAGAAAGGGAGAGAGAA
>NW_015393091.1:12857-17267 GCF_001527695.2 Protobothrops mucrosquamatus
AAGGGAGAAAAAAAGAGAGAAAGGGAGAGAGAAAGGGGGAGATGGAGAAAGAGAGCGGGAGAGAGAGAGAGAAAGAAAAAAAAGAGAAAAAGGGAGAAAAAGGAAGAGAGAAAGAGAAAGGGAGAGAGAAGGGGAGAAGGAGAAAGAGCGGGGGAGGGAGAGAAAGAAAAAAGAGAGAGAAAGTGATAAATGGAGAAAAAGGGAGAAAGAAAGAGAGAAAGGGAGAGAGAAAGGGGGAGATGGAGAAAGAGAGCGAGAGAGAGAGAGAAAGAAAAAAAAGAGAAAAAGGGAGAAAAAGGAAGAGAGAAAGAGAAAGAGAGAGAGAAGGGGAGAAGGAGAAAGAGCGGGGGAGGGAGAGAAAGAAAAAAGAGAGAGAAAGTGATAAATGGAGAAAAAGGGAGAAAAAAAGAGAGAAAGGGAGAGAGAAAGGGGGAGAAGGAGAAAGAGAGCGGGGGAGAGAGAGAAAGAAAAAAGAGAGAGAAAGAGATAAAGGGAGAAAAAGGGAGAAAGAAAGAGAAAGGGAGAAAGAAGGGGAGATGGAAAAAGAGAGCAGGGGAGGGAGAGAAAGAAAAAAGAGAGAAAGTGATAAATGGAGAGGAAAGGAAAGAGGAGATAGAGAGGGAGAGAGAGGGAGACAAAGAGAGAGAGAGGGATAAAAAAAGGGGAGACAGAGAAAGAGGGAGAGAGAAAATAACAGAAAGAAAGAGAGGTAAAAGGAAAGAGAGGGAGAGACGGAGAAAGAAAGAAAGAGAGAGGGGAAGAGGGAGAGAGAGAAAGAGAGAGGGGGAGGGGAGATGGGGCTATATGCGCACATTTGTGCGTCAAAGGGGCAGGACTCCCCCAGTTCATTTCAGAAACGGTCTGGTTTCATTTAAAGTATCCAATGTTCTCATCCATACTTTCTAAGGGGCATTTATGACATGATTTCACAGCACTGGGCCAAATGAGATTTTTAAAAAAAAACTACTTGTAAGACTTGATGAGCAATTATATGCTGGTCAAAAAAGTGTCAGAATACATCCGTTCCAGATTCTCCAGTTAGAACATGGTTGAGACAAAGTGGAAATTTGGAGGACTTGGAAACAAGCGTCAACTTTTCACGTTGGATGTTCTTGTCTTTTAGCCAAGAGCTGATGGTGGAAGGACCTCAGTGAGAACAGAACAGAACAGAACAGAATAGAATAGAAGGGACCTTGGAGGTCTTCTAGTCCAGCCCCCTGCTCAAGTAGGAGAACCTATACTATCTCAGATAGGTGAATGTCTAGTCTCTTCTTTAAAATCTCCAGTTATGGGGTGCCCACTATTTCTGGAGGCCAGCTATTCCTCTGGTTAATTGTCCTCACTGTCAGGAAATTTCTCCTCAGTTCCAGGTTGCTTCTCTCTTTGGTCAGTTTCCAACCATTGTTTCTTGTCCTTCCCTCTGGTGCTTTGGTAAACAACCTGACCCCCTCTTCTTTGTGGCAGCCCCTCAAATACTGGAACACTGCTATCATGTCTCCCCTATTTCTTCTTTTCTTTAGACTAGCCAAACCCAAGTCCCGCAGCCGTTCTGTTTTAGTCTTCAGGCCTTTGTTCATCTTTGTTGCTCTTCTCTGATTTTTTTTTCCAAACTCTCCACATCTTTTTTGTGATATGGTGACCAAAATTGGCTGCGGTATTCTAGGGGTGGTCTTACTAGGGTTTTATAAAGCGGGAATAATACTTCATGTGATAGAGTCAAAGATGAGGAGAATGTTTTTTGTCCAACAAAATGTTATTGAGAAGCCGTAGGCTTTTGTGAGGTACAGTTGACTTCATCAGATATAGGGTGCTTCAATCACCCAGAATTTAAACTTTCTGCAGAATTTTCACACAAGAATGAATGGACACAGGTTTGACCACACAACTCAGACCAAAGACAAAAGAATATCACAGCATTTCATGCTTCTAAGATGCACCATGGAAGATCATGGAGAGTGACATTTCTTTTTTGGGGGGAAAGAGACTTTGAACAGCACAACTGAGGAAGGGATTGTTAAATTCATATTAAAAGGTTTCAGGCTATCTCAAAAGGTTTCAAGAAAGCAATTGAATGTTAACCTATTACAACTGAAATAACAGAAGTCTCCACCCATCCTATCAGGTCTGCTTAGGATTCCATTCATTAAGCAGAATAACAGAATAACAGAGTTGGAAGGGTTCTTGGAGGTCTTCCAATCTGACCCCCCCCCCCCACTCAAAAGCTCTTTATTTTATGAAATGTGCAAATGAAAATAAATCCCGATTTTTCTTAATGCATTGTTTAAGTAAAACCTATTAAAATAAGGTTTTGTTTAAACAGTTTTAAAACAGGTTTTATTTTATTTAAAATCTTCTGACCCTGGAAAATTTCCCAGGACAGTAAAAAGAGATTTATTTGGAATAAATTTGAATTTCTTTCAACATCTCCGTTTGATTTCTCATAATAATAATGCAAGGCTTGAGTTTGTCTCAATGTCTTAATTCAAGAAATTTTAAATGAGTCTTTCTGATTTGACAGCTGTTATTATTGGAGCGGTATGATACAGTTTCTTTGAACGTCACTAAATTCTGTTGCACTGTCTGTGTATCTTCATGTCTTTCGTTTTATTTTCATGGTTTTATTTTTATTCTGGTTTGTGACCGTAATTAAAGATTGATTGATTGACCATTAGGTTCTCCGAGTACTGCTTGTGAATAGCAAGAGTCACTGTAAAACTAAATATTTATGTTGTATTAAGATGACTCAAATAATGTTGAAAAACTTAAAAGACAATTCCAGAAGGAAGCAACAGTATATATGACATAAAATTGCCCTTTAAAGGCGAAAGAGAATTTCACGCTTTGTTCAGTGTTCAACCAGTCAGAAGTCATAACAAAAACAAAGGGTAAAAAATTGATTAATACTGTGTTTTCAATTAATAGAGACCTGGACTGGCAATCAAACTCTTTTTAATTCTGGACGTAGAATTATCAAGACTTAGAATCCGATTTATGATTAACATATTATTGATCAGAAATTATGCCACAAGAGTAATGTTATATCTTGAGGGGATATAGATTGGTTATAGATTCAGAACCACTATTAAAAATAGTTAAAATCTCTTTTTCATGTCAAAGGCTGTAAAAAATATGTACAGGACTCTGGTGGCACTAGAGTGGTTAACTAGTTACATTCAAATACATTTAATTGTTAAGATTTCCCCAAATGTGGCTAAAAAAATGTAATTATTTAATATGGAGGAGAATTTTAGAAAAGGAGGGGATTTTATTTATTATTATTATTATTATTATTATTATTATTATTATTATTATTATTATTATTATTATTATTATTATTATTATTATTATTATTCGCACAGTCAGCCAGGTGTTCAGACTGGATTTGGCATTTTTGTCTACCTGTCGAGTCCTTACCAAGGACCTGGGATAGGCAGATGTGGATGTTTGATGGTATTACGGATATTGTTGCAGGATGGAAGCAGTTCCTCGTAAGGCCGCCTTTTGCAATTGACTAATAGCGAATTTGTCAATGCCGATGATGGTGTTCAAGTGGTGCTCCAGTTGTTTTGGGATTGCACCCAAGGCGCCTATTACTATTGGTACTACCCTTGCTTGCCTTTGCCAAAGTCTTTCTATTTCTATTCATAGATCTTTATATTTTGTTATCTTCTCCAGTTCTCCAGTGCTGCCTCCAGGCACTGCCATGTCCACTATCCAGACTTTTTTGTCTTTCTTATCGACAATTGTTAAGTCTGGGGTGATATGTTGCAGGTGCTTGTCTGTTTGAATTCTGATGTCTCAGAGCAGTTTAACTTTATCATTGTTTATGACTTTCTCTATTTTATGATCCCACCAGTTTTTGCTTACAGGCAAATGATATCTCTTGCAGATCTTCCAATACGCCATTGTTGCTACTTTGTCATGCCGCTGCTTGTAGTCAGTCTGTGCGATCTTCTTCCAGCAGCTTACCAGGTGGTCCACTGTTTCTTCAGCTTCTTTGTATAGGCAGCACTTACTCTCTCTTGCTGTCTTCTCAATTTTGACTTTATATGCATTTGTCCTTAAGGCTTGGTCTTGTGCAGCCAGAATTAGTCCCTTGGTCTCTTTCTTCAATTTTCCTGCTCTTAGCCATTGCCAGGTCTTGTTATTACCTGCTTTCCCAGCTATTTTTTTTTAATGTACTGGCCATGTAGTGCTTTGTCTACCCATGTCTCTATTCTGTTCTTCATTTGGTCTTTCTTGTAGGCCAGTTTGGTCTCTCCAGTAGTCAGTAAGCCTTCCTGATATACTAATTTCAGTGCATCTTCATCATTGTCCTTCAGATATTCTTCCAAAGCCATTTTTTCTTCTTCAACCATCTGATGTACTTGCAGCATTCCACGCCCACCTATTTGCCTTGGTAGATAAAGT
>NW_015393092.1:0-12859 GCF_001527695.2 Protobothrops mucrosquamatus
AACAGGTAAGGTTTTTATTTCATTTAATCTAAGTATATATTAATTTTTAGGTTTTTCTCATGTAATGATATACAACCCTATCTTTTAACATATTGTCTTAAAAATGTGCAGTGTTTTTGGTTTGGGAATGCATTAAATTTATTTACATTATTCCTCAGGGGGAAAAATTGTTTTGGTATTCATCATTTTTGGTACCCATTGCGCCTCATCATTTTTGGTACCCATCGTGCCTCCTGGAACCAATTAACAACAAGTACCGAGGTACCACTATATTATCCAGCACCATTTTTACCCAGGATCCTAGACATCAACTAGCAATATTAATATCAATTAAGTTCATTTTTAATTTTAAAATTTAGCAAGGAGAAAAGTAACACAGTTATGGAATGAGGAGGGGAGGGGGTGATGATTAAAGACTCTCCCCCTTATCACTGCATCTCAGCTGAAAATCACTGTCCCACTATTAGATGAGGTCCACATTTTATAGGCAGATGCCACAGGTGACTCATTACTAAGCTATGCTAGACATGAATGGCTTTAACTACAGGAGTAGGAATTATATCTTCCAAACCAAACTATACTTTGTTTTTCACTTTCTGCTGAAGTTATTTTTGTTACACTTTTTTTTTCACTTATCCCTCTGGGATTGCCATAGCCTTGGTTATCTATAAATGTTTGTGTGAGTCTGTGCCAAGGGAAGAAAAACAGTGGCCTTCCCAGCAGTTGTTGAGCAACAGATAGGAAACTGACCCACAACAGCCCAGATTGTCCATGCTGTTAAAAATGGAAGTTTTACCACATCTAGTCGGATGCAGGTTTTCTACTTCTGAAAACTAGACCATAAGTTTGGTGTATCAATTATTTGGTGGATTGGCCCAGTACAGTTGACTGAACACCCTAATTGTTCTTACAAGCTTATGTTTGTGAAAGCCAATGCTATATAATTGCATGCTGACCACCTAGGACTATGGTCTATGACTCATCTTCCCCAACTAACTGAATTCAGAATCAAAATAAACTCTTGCTATAGCAGCTTCCTTGTCCGTTGCCAAACCCTGTACCAACTCCTATGCAAAGCAGGCCAATATTTAACTCGAAGACCACATTCTGGTCTTTTTTTTCCATAAACCATGCATAGCCACTGACATCTGCTTCTACATATACAAACCAATTCACCATTCATAAAAAAAAATCCCCCCTGATGTTGATTACGCGTAATCGGTTTCTCTTATTTCCTTGCTTAACAAAATGTGTATTTGTGGGTCAAAGAACTGAGATTTCCACGTCCCTTGATATTTACCCATCCATTTCAATGTGATGAGAGGACTTTCTCGGGCTGTCCTCAAAAATGCTGGAAAAGCTCAGCTCTAGTGTTAAAAACAACAACAATCATCCCGGCAACTTCAGTTCGAGGGGAGTAAAAGTCAATGAAATGAGAATGAATGAAATAAGCATCTTGTTCTTCCCCATTTTTATATGTTAATTAATGTAACCTATTCATCAATCATCTTCAAGCCTAATGAAGCTGGAGGAAGACAAAGGGATACCAGTGTGTATCAAAAGAAAGAATCCACCTTTAACAATTAAACAACTAAACTGATGGTTCTAATGGGTGAGGATGTTGGTTAACCATTAGATTTTTCTTTTCCATATATTTTTAATTCCAATATATATTCCAAATCAATTAGCTACACCTCAGTCAACAAAATGGAACATTTATTTATTTAATCAAATTAATATGACCGACCATTCTCGTGTAAAGTGACTCTGGATGGTTTAATAGAAAGCCAATAAAATAAAATAAATAAATAAAACAATCATTACCTAAAACCATGATATAATAATTAAAAGAGCACTAAGAAGTATAACAGTAGAACACACAATCCAGAAAAACAGTCTTCTTATTTTCAATGTTCTTCATCTCTTGGTTATAAACTGACCACTTTCTAGACAAGTTGGGGTTACCTCTCTTGAAATTTTCCAGCTTTTGACTCGGAATTCTGAGCCTTGTTATTCCAAAGCATTCAGCAGCCACCAGACTATGGATGTCCGGAATTAAGATATAATATAAACGTAGAGAATTAAAGGCTTTCCACAATAGCTGCTATTAAAACGAACAAACCAAGAAACTGGAAAAAGAAATCATTTTAATATTTTCCTGAAATAACTCAAATTCATTTCCTCTCCAAAGCTGTGTGATCTTAAACAAAACACCAATTTCTCAGACTCACATCTAGAAATTACTGAATTTCAGCACGTTGATTTCCTATATCATTAGTCCCCTCATATTTACTGTGTGTCAAGCTGCAATAAAATTACAAAGTTGTTGAGAAAAGGAAGACTATTGTAGGCTTGAGGCCAGCCTGTAACTGTGGTGTGGCTTTCTTTATAATTCTAATGCTTGCCAATTTAATATGCTCCAGTTCCATGGAGAAAATTCTTTGGGGCTATCAACTGAAAAAGCATGATCAAATCCCACAAACTGCATGAATAAGCACCACTGTTTCCAGACCATGTGGTATCCGCCTAGTTTCGCATCCTCCCCAAACTAAAAATCAGAAATGTCAAAGATACTACAACCCTACCCGCAGAATGTGGTCCAGTCTAGTCCAGGGAGGAATACCAGAGAAAAACGCTATTGTTGTTGTTTAGAACTACTCTTCAGTCCCAACTACACATGGAAAGGACCAGGAAGAAAAAGGGCAGAGGGAAAATCTGGGAGATGATCCATTTTTTAGTTTTTTCCTAGTCTGCCATATCTTTAGCCAACCCAAAGCCAAATATTTATAAAAGTTCTGTTAGATTGAGCAATATGATTCATGCTATTCTTTTATGATTAAGTAGCTATTTATAACACTGTTTTTGAACACTTCTTCCAGTAGTTAGTTGATTTTTTTTTAGTTGTGATACCCACATACACACACACACACACACATATCATATAAACACACACACACACACACACACGTATTAAAAGGGACTAAAACTAAAGGTAAAGTTGAGTCATGTCTGGCTCTAGGGCAGTGATGGTGAACCTTTTAGAGACCGAGTGCCCCAAAACTGGGCTCGCCCCTGCCCTGCCCACTCCCACTCTGCCCCTGCCCCCACCTCTGCTCCACCCCGCCCTGCCCACCATCTCCATGGCCCGCCGCAGATCGCCCAGGCAGCCCAGCAGCTCCATGGCAGCCACACCCTCCGTCCGCACCCCACAGCATCATCTGTATGTGATGGGGCACGAGGGTGGAGTCTTGTCCCCGCTGTCCGGCCACCATATCCTTGGCTGCGCTGCTCTGTGCAGGCTGCGCTTGGGGACGAATCTCCTCCGGGGGAGCTGCTGGTGAGGAGGAGGCCGTGGGGGGAGGCAGGGCTGGGGCGACGGCGCGGGTGCCCACAGAGAGGGCTCTGAGTGCCGCCTCTGGCAGCATGCCATAGGTTCACCACCACTGCTCTAGGGGGTGGTGCTTATCTCCGTTTCTCAGCTGAGAGAGCCAGCATAGTCTAAAGCAGGGGTTTTCCAACTTGGCCCTTTTATGACTTGTGGACTTCAACTCCCAGAATTTCTCAGCCAGTGTGCCTGGCTGAAGAATTCTGGGAGTTGAAGTCCACAAGTCATAAAAGGGCCAAGTTGGAAGACCCCTGGTTTAAAGACACTTCTAGCATAATTATTAACTGAGGAACATGGAATGCTGTTACCTTCCCACTATAGTAAGACCTATTTATCTACTCGCATTTGTATGCTCTTGAACTGCTAGGTTGACAGTGGCAGGGGCAAGTAATGGTAGCTCACACCTCATGGAGCACTCAGATCTCAAACCTGGGCTGTCAGTTTTCCAGCTGAATAGCTCAGCATCTTTAATTATTGAGCCATTGTGCCCCCTGGAATAAAACTAAAAGTAAGAAATAAACACTGTCTTCAAGTTTCTCTTTAACCCTACTCAGGGGAAACTAACTCAGGGCTCTCTAGTCATTAGACCACTTGACACCATCTGCATAAAGTGTCAAATTCAAACTGTATCCTTATTTCAAGTACTTTTACTAGTACTTTTCTGTCCTACTCCAAATGTGACATAGCTTCATGAGAAGAAAAACAATCCACTGAAATGAATGGCATTGGGATTTTCTTGTTTTCTTATTTCTTTCATTAAATACATTAAACACATCACAGAACTCAGATCAGAAAAAGTGGCTTGTATTAGAATGATAACTGCAAGAGCGTCATCATCAGGAATTATTACTTCTAAAAGATTTGCATAGTTAAGGTGAGAAATAATGATTGATTAAGAGCAGGGGTGTCAAACTCAATTTCATTGAGGGCCACATCAGCATTGGGGTTGCCCTCGGGGGGCCGGGTGGGGATGGCCAGGGTGGGTGTGGCCTACTGGGTAGGTGTGGATGGAGTGGGTGTGGCCTACTGGGTGGGCATGGCCAGCTCTACATCGTTCGCGTGAAGGGTACCTGTGGGGGCCTGGGCAGGAGTGGGACAGATTTGAGGGTCTCTGACAGAAGGGGGTGGGACCAGGGCAAGTGCCAAGGCATGGTCCATTTCTTCATTCCTCACAAAGGGTGACACCTCCCCAGCATGTACCCAGGGGGCGGGGCCGACACGGCAGGGGCTGGTTCCTTGCTGTTTCTGGACGGCCTTGTGGAGCTAAGACTGAATGCGTTTCAGCATAGATGACCACCACAAAATTGTACATTGGCTCTCGGCCGGCCTGGGCCAGGGCCAAGGCAGCGGGGGCCATTCCCTCACTGTTTCCAGGATGGCTTCACGGGCCACATGAAACCACTTTGCGGGCCGCATCCGGCCCCCGGGCCTTGTGTTTGACATGTCTGATTAAGAGGAACAAAGGTTCTGAAAAGGTTGGAGATAGTCCTGTACAGAAGGCCAGTAGGGTGAGTTTATCCTCAAGTTCAAATACAATTGGGATCAATCAGATTTTCTTGCCTTTTGACTTTCTGGTTGTTTTTGACTGTAATTTCAGTCTTCCCAGCTCATATTCTAATTGAGAGCGGATGTTGTAGTTTGCCCATGTGAAGACAGGACTGATGATCTACACTGTTAATGATTTCATTTATTCTAGGTTCTTCCATTAAGATAAAGGTTTTGAAATGAAGGAAAGCTTAATATGGAAAGTTATGCTTGATGTTTCTTTGATAAAAAGAGAGAGGGACGTGTGTTAGGCAGGCACCCAACTTTCAGCTCCTCAAAACATTCTAGCAGCCTAGAATTCAACTGCAACCTGTCACAGGGAGATTTACTTATTGCAAACATTAGGTAGCCATGAACAATATTTTCCATAGAAACCTTTTCTACACTTTATTTCACCAGAAAGATTCAGAGAGAGGGCATCCCTATGAGCCATCTTGAGAGAAATACACGACCTGTTATAAAAATGGCCCAAACTTTGTTAGCTAAAAGAAATTTCTGGCAGTCTTCCCCGCCCCCCTTCACCAGCCCCACCCACCCAGTTGATCCCTGGACCAAAGAAGCAAATTTGTGGTATTATAATATGAGCTGAGATAGAGTATAATTTATGTGAAAATGCCAAAAGGAAACTTTTCTTAACAGGGGAGTAAGCTACACATCATGAAGTCATTATTAGGCAGTAAACCATTTCAAACAGAACTATAGAGTGAAAGATTCTTCTGATTAAAAAGAAAACATGTTGTCAATTTAAGAATATCGGGACTGAGTAAGTGGGTGCCTTGCAGATGTTTGAGATTTTAACCCAGTCAACTAATCAGAGGCATCTAGAGTTCTAATCCCCAACACCCTATTGCTTATTCCTGCAGTATATTAACCACTGCAATTATGCAATACTATAAATGATTATTTAGTATTAGTTACTATGCATCACTATTCAGAAGTAAGATGTACTAAGTTCTTAAGAATTTACTCCTAGATATGTGATCATGTGACTGCAATCGACATACAAAGAATGGCTGCAGGACTTGGGTTTGGCTAGTCTAAAGAAAAGAAGAAATAGGGGAGACATGATAGCAGTATTCCAGTACTTGAGAGGCTGCCACAAAGAAGAGGTTGTCAAACTATTCTCCAAAGCACCAGAGGGCAGGACAAGAAACAATGGTTGGAAACTGACCAAGGAGAGAAGCAATCTGGAATTAAGGAGAAAGTTCCTAACAGTGCGGACAATTAACTAGTGGAACAGCTTGCCTTCAGAAATCGTGGGCACTCCATCACTGGAGATTTTTAAAAAGAGGCTAGAGAGTCACTTGTCTAAAATGGTATAGGTTCTCCTGTTTGAGCAGGGGGCTGGACTAGAAGACCTCCAAGGTCCCTTCCAGCTGTATTCTATTCTATTCTAACCCAAAGGGGAAAAAATATTAATTCCACATCTGCTTTGTGTAGCCCATGTGACACAACCCAAGATACAACATCTGCAGCAAGTAAACAAAATAAACAAAGAAATATTTGAGAGCAAGCAGATGTTGCGAGCCCCCTGCCAAGGCACTATTCTGATTTGCACTGTTTATTGTATTTCCGCTGATTTATGAAAAGGCTGCTGAGTCTCAGGTTCCATTATACCATTAGACTAAAGCAGCTACATTTCTCTTAAGGGGACTATGAAGTGGAAGATCTTCTTTTGCTATTGCCCCATCACTCCTTGCCTTTAAGAAAGCAACAAATACCATTTCCCACTAGCTCCTTGCAGTCTGATGTTTCTCCCAGTTTTTTACAAGTGTTTTCATGCTGTTGTGCTTTTATTTTTATTATTATAATTTTTTTTTGAAAAAAATGTATTGCTGTTTGCTTTAAATGCCTCTAAGCCATCTTGCCATCTTTTTTGTACTCAAATGAAATAAAATCACACCTGAGCGTGTGAGGGTTACAGAGTTCATGGCATAGAGATATCTCTATCTGGAAGGGAGCAATTAAAATATTCAGCTTTGGGTTTCGGGGCAGGGCAGAGGAGTTGAATGGGTGAGATTTAGAAGTAAAATATATAAATTAAATATTTGGGATTTAGTGACTATTGTTCCTTATATCTGGGTAAAAAAAATGGGATGCATGCCAGAGAACGTTGATGGCACAAACTGGGGAGATGCCAGGGGCTGCAGAAAGGGAGCTAAGAAGTAAGTGTAGGAGATGACCTGAGGGATGGGTCAAATGCGTCATCAGTCTTGAGTCCCTTCACACCCACAAGAGATTTAAGTCCAGCCCACCTTCAATTCCGTTATCTACCACTAACTTGCTTTGATTGTTAGTAGTTCAGATTCTTGTAGAGAGCTTTAGCATACAATAAACCTATATATTTATTTGAAATGCCTGAACTCCTGATTTCCTGTGCTTGACAAGAAACCTTGCATGGGTCAAAGAGGTAAAAAAGTAGACAAACTAGGTTTCTGTTGGCTGAACATGGTGTGTTTTTAGGCATTTTTACACATCTTTGTGCCTCAGATGATCTGCCATTCAGTGTTGCTTTGGCAACATAAGGGTACATGTTTTAAAACTTAGCAATTTACACAGAAAAACTGGGTGTTAATTTGGCCAAAAAAAAGCAGCTAAAGAGAACTGTAACACTGTCATATAAATAGAATTAAATGTCATAAGTAACAATATAAATCTTTATTCCAAAATATGAACAGCATCTTGCAGAGGGTTCAAAGAGCAAAGAAAGAAAAGTACGCAGGAGGAGATGACAATGGAATCAGAAAGTCGTATTTTGATCCATCTCCATCTTTATGTTTTAGTAATGATATGAAATGAGATGAAAGTGCATCTTCTCAATGTGTAGTAGACAGAACTCTAGTTCAGATAAAACCTTAGTATAGATAAGAGTATAAGTCTCTAGAAAATCCTATTGAAAATGTGTGATTGATTATAACTGTCTATTGCCTTTTTTAAAAAATTACCTCTACTAGACAACCCATGCCCTTTTGGGACATTGTTTCAGAGATATTTCCTTATCTAAATAGAGAAACAGAATGACCAAAAAAACCAATAGGAGTGGAGCGACTTTCAACTTTTCCATTGAGTTTCCTTGTGGGAAGCTGGAAGGGAGCATCAGAAACCTTCCTTCCTTCCTTCGTCCCTCCCTCTCTTGAACTCCTGCAAGCTTCCCCATTTATTTTGCTTCTGTGGAAAACGTGCAGGGAGAAAGAAGGAAAGCCAGCAGGAAGCTGCAATTCTAAGTCCAGCTGGCAAGTAAATGGATGGGGGGATTAAGCAATGGGATGAACAGGTTGGGAAGAATACGTGGGGAGGTGCAAGGGGGAACAAGAGATGCCACATGGGTCAGAAAAGGCGCATGGGGGAGGCTCCACAGGTTGGCGAGGTCGCTTGCAGGCAGTATGGTCTAGGAAGGGTGTACAGGGGTTCCTTCCTCCCTGTTTCTCCCTCCCTTCTTCCTTATTCCTCCCTTTCTCCCTCCCTTCCCTTCTAACATGCAGGTAAGTGACTAGTGCTAGCTGTGGGAAGGAGTGAGGGTTTGCGAGAGTGGCTGGGAAACTATCATGGAACACTGAAAACTAGGATCACATGACCACAAGAGCAGCCAGAAGACTTGAAGCAGCCACAACTTTTCCAAATTTCATTCCCTTAGGAGTCATGGGTCCCTGAGGGTGGATGCATTATGTTAGTTCATTCGAGGTACCTAAAGATACCTAAAGAAAAGAAGTAATATGGGTGACATGATAGCAGTATTCCAGTATTTGAGAGAGGGTCAAATTATTCTCCAAAGCACCAGAGGGCAGGACAAGAAACAATGGTTGGAAACTGATCAAAGAGAGAAGCAACCTGGAATTAAGGAGAAAGTTCCTAACAGTGAGGAGAATTAACCAGTGGAACAGCTTACCTTCAGAAATTGTGGGCGCTCCATCACTGGAGATTTTTAAGAAGAGACTGGACAGTCACTTGTCTGAGATGGTATAGGTTCTCCTGCTTGAGCGGGGGGGGGGGCTGGACTAGAAGACCTCCAAGATCCCTTTCCAGCTCTATTCTATTCTACCTTGATTCAAAAATGGTTGTTTTATGATGCATTGTTTTGCCCAATTGAAGGTGACAGACACAAGAGTATAGATGTCCTGAAGAAGTAATTGGCAGACATATATGTTGGAAAGGAGGAAAACCCCAGCAATCACTTTTAAAAAAAATTAATTTGTGTATTAAAATCAGATTACATATTAGGTAAAGAAGTTCCTTCAAATTAAGCAGCACTCTAAAACTGTTACGTTACAGCTGAATTAATACCCAAAGGGCATTAACAGCTTTGCTTAAGGAAAGGCACTTCTGAGAAATTAAGTTATCCCAGCCTTGGAGGTCCCTTCCCCCATGCACCAATAAACAGATTTATGTAATTCTCCCTGACTTCTATCCAATTCACTTGTTAATTGGAGCAGCAAGCAGATGTGTTCTTGCTAGTTTACAGATAGCTTTTTTTCTTTCTCTGATTTTGCCCTACCTTCAACTTTATCAGCCCACACTATTTCTCCCCTATCTTTTGCTTTCCTACTAACATATATCTGAAGCCAACAGCCATGACCTGTGCAGGAAACAAATCACGTTTCACATTTTTGCAAATGGAAGGCTTTAGATTACTCTGCAATGCAGCATCTATTTATCCTCAAGAGTACAATAAAAGCAAAAGAGGGAGGAGAAGACCCCAAAATATGTATTTTTTTAAAAAACAAATTAACTGGAAAAAAGTTAAAAAAAACATCTAGAACGAAGAGATTCATAAAACCAATATAGAAAAATTATGATTTTATAATGCAGCTTTTTTTTTCACTTTTCCTGCTTTGTATCCTCACCTCCAAGGATAACCTATACACATATGTCTTAGATTTGAACCTTCACAGCCACAAAAAGGATAGGAAATTGAACAGAAAACAATAGATGGAAGTGTTCTGTTTAAATAACAAGGGCTGGAATTTCAGCCCGGAGAGTAACAAAGGGTGGAATTATGAGTTACATATTAGTACCAGAGAGAAAATAAAGCAGAAAAAAAAACCCACAAATCCCCAGCAAAAATTATAAGCTCAACTCTGTATGAAAAAGCATAAATAAGTGTACTGAATCTTTTAAAAAAAAAATGAATCCTAAAAGAATGCAACTAAAATACCTCAGCCCAATGTATGGTAGTGTTGTTTATTGCAATGCAGAAAACCGAGACATAATAAACCATTTGGTAAGCTGAAGACAATCAAAAAGGAAACATTAGACATTATAGAACTAGCAGCGTGAGCCCAGAATTGAACTGTATTTATTTTTACACCAGATTGTGCAGGAATTCATAAATCAGCAAACAAAACTCACACACACAAAAGTAAACACATAGTGGGCCTCAATCTCTACATGGTTACAGAAATAAATATACGTCTGTTCATTTCTTATCCTGGAAATGGGAAAAAAAACACCTGTGAGATATGCAACTCCTTTGTTCTTTCTTTACTGTGGTTTCTGTTATACTCTCCAAATACATTAACATACAACTCTGAAAATCAGAACTGGAAAATTAAATACTAAGGATCATTAGATCTGTGTAATTGGACAGAATATTTGCTCTCCTGTATAGCTTATTGATCTAGTAAAGCAGGGGTGTTCCAGGTCCCATCTTTAAATTTAAATGACTTAAATCTAACAGGACAGCATACCCTTCAAATACAATATAGCCCTGAATCTGTTTTCTTTTAAGAAAGTGTTTAAATGATGGCTTTTGCAGCCGGGCAATTTATGATCTCTGCATTGACATTGGGATTTTATACCTTGGTTCTTGGTGATTTGGGTTTGCTTTTTGTCTTCTTGCTGTTTTTAATTCTTGCTATCCTACTTTAGACACATCATGTGAAGACTTAGCTCTCCACTAGTCTCTAATGCTGGGAGAGATGAAAGGAAAGAGAAGAAGAGCAGAATCAGCACCAAGGTGAATGGAGTCTGATACATTGGCCACAGTTGCAGCATTGGAAGACATAAAAGATCAGATTAGGAACGTATCGTCATGGAGAAAATCTTTGTGGTCATTAGGGGTTGAAAATGACTTGATGGCACGCACACACACACACACATATATATAGTGCTCACTATTGTTTTCTACTTTCATTGTTGTTTATTAGTTTTCTGCTTTGGCAACAGTGGGCCAAGGCAATGTCAACACAGCCATTGAAAAGACAATGTATATCCCTACCAATACTAATATCCAGGGACCATCCCTACTGCAAGATCAAAACAAGTTTTTTAAGGGAATAAATAAGTTGTGCCTCAGAAAAAACATGCATCAACATGAAGGACTTTGCACATGTGTAATTTCCCACATAGACTAGATTTTAAGCATAATAGAGAAGATTACCATCTCCAAGCAAAACCAACATTTGTAACCGCAGGAGCCATGGTGGCACAGTGGTTAGAATGCAGTATTGCAAGCTAACTCTGCCCACAGCCAGCAGTTTGATCCTCACCGGCTCAAGGTTGACACGGCCTTCCCTCCTTCCAAGGTCAGTAAAATGAGGATCCAGATTGTTGGGAGCTATATGCTGATATTTGTAAACCGCTCAGAGAGTGCCGTAAAGCAGTATATAAATCTAAGTGCTATTGCTATTTGCAACATTAACTTGTTACATGCTTCACTTTTATAAGGATTTCTGAGAGGAAAAATCCAAAGGGCTACCAATACTCTTTAAACGTCTTAAGGTTCTGAACCAGATACCACAATCTGACAATTGGTTGCCAAGCATAATCAAGCAAGAGACACTTCCATGCAGCCAATGAGAGCCTCATATAGTATCTACCTCTGTGCCATCTTTCAATATCCTCCTATACCTCCTGCTCTTGATCCCCCTTAGATGACCAGGTCTCTCTCCACCACAGCTGGCAAACATGACCCAGCTCTCTACAAACCATGTTTCATTTTTTACCTCACTAGTTTTTTTAGCGAAGGGGCAAGATAACAGATACTATATAAAGACGGATGACAACAAGGATGGGGGGGGGGGGGCAGAGAACATCAAGAAAGCTAGATTTGTGAAGAGAGAGGTGAAATCCCAGGAGGAGTCAGGAGGTTGAAAAAGGAGGAATTTCTGCCAATAAGCAAGTGCTTACTCGGCAACCTCAGAGGAAATGCTGCAAAACTATGTACACTGCATTTCCTCTGTAGCAAGGGTTCAGCTAATTACTGTAAATTGTGAAGGCAATCGTCTCAGCTTGCACACATCTAGAGAAGTCATGGAGAACATAAGAATGCAGTACCTTTCTCAGATACCTGTAATTTTTTCATATGAAAGGGGTTGTAGAACTACCACCAGTCCTTTACTCCACTTCATAAGCTATAGAGAACTTGTATTTTCCTGCATAAACTTCCTCATTCTCTATAAAAGTAGCTATGTGCGATCCTAAAGTCAACATGCTGTACATTATACAGCTTCATAAAAACCTTCCATATTGAACTAAAGGCTGAATTTCTATAATGGACTCCCCTAAAAGTATTTTATTGATATTTATTTATATAATTATATAAAATCTGAAAAGTGGGCTTTATCTCAAAGAGTTTGTCTCAGTATTGCTTTTGTTTCATCTAAGAAAACGTTTTGCCAAAAGTTAACCCCTCCCATCTCTGTCACCATCATCCGCAGCAGTTTTCCGACACTAATTAAATTATAAGGCAGTTCTCAAAACCAGTTAATAAAAGCAGAATTTGGACTCCCCAAAGATATATAGTCACACTGCTGTACTTCTTTTTACATTTGCTTCCGTTAAGTTCAGATGTTTTGCTAACTTCAAATGAAGATGTTCTCTTCCATGTCTTCTGTTGTTTAGAATTTCTTCCCCATTTCCAAATATTAAAAAAACAAAAAACAAAACACGGGCTGCATTATGAAGCTGGAGAAGGAAGGATGTGAAAGGCTC
>NW_015393092.1:13769-15731 GCF_001527695.2 Protobothrops mucrosquamatus
TTCAGCCGGAACGCGGCGGAACGGCGTTCCGGCACCTTTTTCCGGGCCGGCCGCACCGGAAATAGCCCCTCCCAAACCGGAAATAGCCCCTCCCAAATTTTACTTGCATCTTTTCTCTAAAGGGGCGGTCCTAGGGTTTGATGGGGGCGTGGCCAGGTTTGAGTTCCGCCACCTTTTCGCTGAGAAAAAAAGCCCTGGTTACAATACAGGTAGCCTTTGAGTTACAACCACAACTAAACCCAACATTTCGGTTGTTAAGCGAAACATTGGTTAAGTGAGTTGTGCCCTAATTTTACGACCCTTCTTGTAACAGTTGTTAAGTGAATCACTGCAGTTGTTAAATTAGTAACATAGTTGCTAAGTGAATCTGGATTCCCCACTGACTTTGCTTGTCAGAAGATCACAAAAAGTGACCCAGGACCCCGGGACACTGCAACCGTCATAAATATGAGTCAGTTGCCAATCATCTGAATTTTGATCACATGACCCTGAGAATGCTGCCATGGTTGTAAGTGTGAAAAACAGTCACAAGTAATTTTTTTTTAATGCTGCTGTAACTTCAAACGGTCACTAAACGAAATGTTGCCAAGTTGAGAATTCCTTGTACAGATGCATATCTTCAACTGTATTCACCGGAGTTGCAGATGGTTAAAAAGCAGAGGAATAACTGAATAAATACAAGTAGTCCTCAACTTGCAACCATTCATTTAGTGACCATCTGAAGTTATCATTGCACAGATGAAAAGAGTGATTTGCAACTGGTCCTCAAACTTACAACCATTGCAGCATCCCCACAGTCACATGATCAAAAATAAGGCACTTGGCAACCAGAATGTATTTGTGACAGTTTCAACATCCCAGGGTCATGTAATTGCCACCTGGAACCTTCCCAGCCATCTTCCGACAAGTTAAACCAATGGGAGAAGCAGATGTTGCTCAACAACTGGATGATTCACTTACCTGCAATGAGTTGCTTAGCAACTGTGGCAAAAAGATTGCAAAAATGGGCACAACTCACTTAACAACCACCTTGCTTAGCAGTGCAAATTCTGGTCCCAATTGTGATTGTAAGTCAAGAAATGTAGTAGGAAAATACTGTTCACATAAGATCTTTCTTCTGAAACATTTTGGAAGCATGCAAGGGTCCATATTTATATATGGCCTGAATGTACACCTGACTTAAAGAAACAAGTCTTCCACATCTGGAGGTGTTCTTTTTTATTTTTATCATTTTAAACAAATTTAAATTAAAGATGGGTGACATATAAATTTAATAAATAAATAAAAGTACTTGAAATTGGATGGGAAGATTCCTACTACGTGTGATGTTTGGGCTGATTTTTTTTGCATTCTGTGCTAATAAAATGCCAAGTAGAGGACTTAGGATGCCATGAGTCTTACAGAAACAATATTTAATAGGTTATTTCTTGTTTCCCCTGGTGCGTAAAACTCTTGATCATTTATTAACAAAGAAATGTTCTACACATTACACAACTCTGGTTTTCAATCACCTCAGAAATATTCATGAAGTGTGTAGACCATTTAAAGATTGGACTATGGCCAAAAGAAGCAGTTTACTAAAACCAACCTAATGTAACACATTAGGGATTAAAGCCAGACTTAGAACAGACACCCCCCCCCCCCATAGTTAAAGGGACTTGATCATGGTTAACTTCATTCTCAATGGAATCTATAATATTCCAAATCATGAGTCCAGACTCAGTTAAATGTTTTGTTTTCTTCCACAAATAACATCTTGTATAATGGTCGGAAGGGCATTTTCTAAAATTCACATACATTACAGAAATCCCTGAACTTCAAGTTTAAATATATGTATCAACATTAAAAAGTTAGGTTCCTTGGTTTTAAAACAGGTTAGTCTATAGATACAAAAGAACAAAATGCTGACAAATAATAGCCAAAAGGGGTGGGAGGACAGTTTAAATTCACAGCTGTATTTTC
>NW_015393093.1:0-15730 GCF_001527695.2 Protobothrops mucrosquamatus
AAGATAAAGTGGGGTATTTTGGCTGTATATGATTTCTGAATACAGTTTAAAGCTGGCTATGATTAAATTAATCCCTTCTGCTTACACAAAAACTGTATATACATATTTAGGCAGAACTTTCCCCGCAAAAAACAGCACTTTGGCAACAAATGTGAAATTTCCATTACAAAGAACATAGGATTGCTGGCAAAGAAGGATGTCTCACGTTGTTTTTCCTTCTACAATGGCAAATTCAGTGTTTATCTGTCCCCTTCTTTCACTTTCCCAACCCTAGGAAAGAACACATTTGCTCAACCACACCATGCAAAGAAGCCATCAGAAAAGAGATTTGCCTAAATGTCAGAAGCGTCAACAAGTTTTTATGGATGTGGAAGCAATCATCATATTGATGTTGTATGGATAGTCCTTGTTTGGCAGCTGTCTTGTTTAGTGATGATCCACAATGGTAATGAAAAAGCAACTTTGCAACCAGTCCTCACATTCATCATCTTCACAGATCTGTAAAGCAAAGGAAAGCTAAAGTGAGATCGTAACAACAGTAGTGATTTCACTCAGTCACCACTTCACTAAAGGACCAAGTTGAAGGTCCCAACTGTGGTCACTAAATGATACTCCAAATATCCACATGACTGCAGCTAATGGCTTACATGGTGACTCCAGACTGGTTCAGAAACAGTGACAATGGAAAGGAAAAATAAGTGAAGCAGGCAAAGTAGAAAACTATATTTTTGGTATACTCTGCTGTGGACCACTCTATCTCGGAAGCAAGGTAGGCAAGTTTCCTATTTCAGAAGAACAAAGAAAGGAGCAAAAACCAGAATATATCCTATATAGTAGGGAAGAGGCACGTATGTATAGGTGTGATCCTGATCCACACCAGCCTGGCAGACCCATATCTGGGTCCTTAAATCTCATATACCTCTGCCCTTGAGTTTCAGCTCTCTGGCTTATTTGGGCAAACAACTCTCAAGTCCCATAACCTGCCCTTTCCATCTCCTGCCGCTCCTTGGAAAAATCAGTATTTTACCTTTTGTCAAATTTAAAACTACAGTTCAGAAGCAACTTTTGGAGGATTTTGAGCGCTGAACTCAAAGCTTGGAGGGTTGCCTATGGTGTGAGAACTCAGGTTATCGCTCTCCAAAGCACTAGCAATTCAACTGCTTTTGATAATGGCAGTGAAACAGCTACTGGTAGTTCTTTGCCCCCTAAAGTGCTTTTGGTTACCAGAAAGAAAGATTTGCCTTTTTTTTTTTTGCATGTTCATTTATTTGTCTGTTCTCTGTACACCTTGAAACCAGGTAATCTAAAGGATTAGATTCTTTTGCCACAGGGGCAGAGGCGGGCTATTTCTATCACCATCCCTGCCACAAGATCCAGAAGCAAAGCAAATTTGAGTAAAGCAAGAACAGCCCCACCCCTTCATAAGAGGAAAAGAAGAAAACGGGTATGTTTTAATTATTCTGTGCAGCTGCGGCATTGCAAATCATGGCTACTGAAAAAGATTGTCAACAGGTAAGACAATTAATATTTTTAATGATTTTTTTTTCTGTCTTCAAGTTGGTGTTGACTCTAGTGCCTATTCAAGTTCCTGCAATTTTCTTGGTACGGTTTTACAGGATCACTTTGCCTTTGGTTCCTTCTTAGGGCTGAGAGGAAGTGATGGGCTGAAGGTCAGCCAACTGACTTTGTTCCTTAGGGCAGGAGCAGAACTTATGGTCTCCTGGCTTCTAGCTTAACCACAACACCAAACTGGCTCTCCAGTTTAAATATGCAGAAATTAATTAGATTTTTTTTAGCAGTAGCCTTTTAGGGAAGGGGCAAAGACTGACTAAAGCAGCATTGTCGGTCAAAACAAAAGTTCCGTTTTTTTCTATATGCATCACACCCTGAAGGCACATAGCATGTAGTGTGAGGCCATGACTCTGCTTTCATCATTACAATAATAGTAGCAAAACCTCACAGATGTACATAGGTTCTTATTCTTACATTTAAGAAACGTCTCATCATTTTAGCAATTTTAATAAATTTACCAACCTCATATTTATCCCTTTTATAACTATTCATAACATCTCTATTTTGATTCTATCTATGTGTTTGCCAAGAGCCCATAATCAGTCAGTCAATTAGTCATTCAATTGTTGCATCTTGCTACACAAACGTATCAATACTTAATACTATTCTGCCAGTCATAACTAATAAAAGGTACTAGATTTGGAATATATCCAACCTTTTGTGATATTGCTTTTAAGTATGTAGATATATAATGAAAGCAGCACTCTTCATAGACATTACACTGTAAATGATCCATGACCTATTTTTTTCAATATTATCTGTGATGTTTCGATATTATCTGTGATGGTGAGGGACTAATATTTATTTATTTATTTATTTATTTATTTATTTATTTATTTATTTATTTATTTATTTATTTATTTATTTATTTATTTATTTATTTATTTATTATGCCTAATACTCATCCAATGGCATTATAGAATAATGCTAAAGTTGCAACAGATACCTGACCAATCACTAAAAACACAGACCTAGACTAGTAAATGAGGCCAGTTATTTAATGTCCATCCATGTTTCTCTCCAAATGCTTTTCTAAAATAAATTTGTTAATTTTGATGTGTGGATTATTTTCCCCCGCATTGCTTTGGCTACTTAATTAATACATCTAGATTTCAGAATATTACCCCATTTGGTTTTGCTGTGCTTTGAATTGAATTCCAAACAAAGATCCTTTGCTTTACCTGGAACAGCTGACATCCTGCAATATACCTTTAAATAGCATCAAATAACAACGTCTTCCTATGCCTGGTCCTTGGGAAAGACTCAATAGGTGGATAAAAATGTCCAATCCAATTTGAACATCAGGCTGGCTGTGCGACAGACATAATAGCAATAGCAATAGCACTTAGACTTATATACCGCTTCGCAGTGTTTTACAGCCCTCTCTAAGCATTTTTATAGAGTCAGCCTATTGCCCCCAACAATCTGGGTCCTCATTTCACCAACCTCAGAAGGATGAAAGGCTGAGTCATCCTTGAGCCGGTGAGACTCAAACTGCTGAACTGCAATAGTAATATCCAGCCCATGGCCTCATGATTGATGGTTATTCATGTCTACATTTTGGATATTCATTTTGAATGTTAACTGTACTTCATTTAGCACTCTAATCTATTAACATGTTATGGACATCAGCCAACTAGAGTTTACTACAACAGTCAACTATATTAAAATGAATGAACATTTATTGAAGTGGCAACAACTAAATCTGTTCAGCATATTTCTAAATCATTTCTCTTACTTTTGAAGAAGGAGGCTTTGAGATTGCAATTTCCAAACCTGCTACAATGAATGACCTTTATGACAAGTTTAACTGAAGAAAACAATAAGTCCTTGCTAACTAAAAAAAGTAGCCTCTCAGGTATGGACATCATCAGACTTAGAAAAACCACACATTATGATTAAAAGTTATGTAGGACAAGGGATAAAATGGCAGTATGTATAGTCATGTTAAACAGGCCCAGTGGCTTAACATATTGTGTGATTATAGACATATTGTCTCAGTTTGTTCCTCTTTTGATATTTCCTGGTATCAAGGAAAAATTCTAAAAACGCAGAAGGTTTAGACCAATGGTGCTGAAACTAATCTATCATGAGAAATACTAGATAATTAATAGTTGTTGTTTTTTGCTTGTTTGGTAACTACTACTCAGAATCCTTAATGGGTTTACATTGTAATTTTGATGAAAATGTAATATTCAAACGTCATGCAACATTCAGAGTAATGCATTTCTACCAGATAGATAAGATATTAATGTTTTAATAAGCTACATTAAAAACTGATATTGGAACAGTGACTGGAAAATGAAGTAAGAGATAACGATAGTGAGGTATGAGATAAAGTTTAAACTAAAAGCCTTCAAATTGTTTCTAATGCTTGAAGAAAATAGTCAAAATTAAATGTTTCCAATTGTAATATTAAGGTAACACAATCTGATTACATACAAGACAGAACAACAAGCATTAGAACAATTTCTATTAAAAATCTCTTCTTATTTTTTATTCTCCTGTCTTCTCATTCTTAATAAAAGAAATTGCACACAATTTAGATAATTTACTTCTTTGAAATAACATCTGGAGTCGGGTTATTTTAAAAAGTGGTTCATAGTAGTTTACATTGTCCTGGATACTTAAAGTTCATTTAATAGGAAAGTAATGCAAATGAATAGAAACCCAAATAACCTCAACAAATATGNACCATGGAATTAAAGTGCAATAACCTACTAACTGTTGCAAACTAGTCTAACAAGCTGACATCAACTGGAAAACAGAACAACTCACACCGCCTACATGTGAGAACATGACTCAACATAAGCAGACCCAACCATGACCTCAATCAGTCTTCATGTGATTTGCTCATTATTATTTTGAAATAGGCCATTTGGCAATACTGATCATGTAAATAGTAAATATAAATAATAATAAAGCCAATTTTGTTATATCTCCTTATGTGAGATACTTTGTTGTTTCCATTTAATCTCCAGTTGGAGTTGGGGAGAGACCTAACAGTTTTATTTATTTCTTACAAATGTATTACATGTTCTTTATTCTTTCTTCTAAATATTATAGAGGACTGTTGTGCCCTGTGTCTATTTAGCTCAATAGTACCAGTCAATACACAATGGCTGGCCTTGGTTCAGAGAGAGGATAGTGGCTTCCATTTTGAATGGAGTACAAGTTCATATAGGTTGAAACCAGCCAGCTCCCTTTATTAGAGTTACAGAGAAGTATTATAGAATTACTCCTTCAGTTTGTTCTCGGCACAGGATATAAAACTAATCTCCAATTGAAAAAATATAGGACTTTAAATACAGCCAACCTTATTTTTTCAATACTTTTTCAAACTTTCTAACAAATATCGAAGATAGATAAAAAAAAATGAAATCAGCCTTAAATATTGCCCTTTTTCAGAACTCAGCCTGAACAATCCTTTGTTTTGTTAGTTGTCCATAAAGGAATTAAGTTGGCACAAATTGTTTGGCTGTAGCTGACAGAACGGGAGGTCAATGCCAGTTAGCTCCTAAAATCCTAACTGAAATAGGAATTCTTCTGGCATTCCAGTGCAAGTACCAAGCCTGATCTCCATCCTCCCATCACTTCTCAAAAGCTCCATATGAAGAACAGCTATTTTCCAAATTAATGTTTACCACATTCCTTTGCCCTTCTTTGGAAACTCTGTACTCTGAATCTCGAGAGAGGACTATTCATTCTCACTTAGAATTCTGGAAGCAGTCAGTGGGCCATCAGCAGTTTGGATGTGCTCTCTCAGCAGTGATGGACAAGCAACCATTTTCTGATGCTCCTGAAGTATTGAGGACAGTAAGGACCAGGGCCAGCCAAGCCCTCACTGGCCTTGTCCATCTGTTTCACTTGGGAAAAACGTGGGCATGATTTTTAAAAAAATATTTTGTGTTTGCATGCCTAGGTGTGGAGTATAAATATCCAAATGCAAATACCTGGCCTCGTCATTTCTAAGAGCAGCAACTCAATACCGTATATAAAAGGTTGCTATTTGACTATGGTTGTTTTAGCACAACAATGTGGTTAGATCCTGAACTCTGCAGCACAAAAGAAGTATGTGGCAGTGTGGGTCACCTGACTAAATGTCAAAAGAGTAAGGAAACTGAAATTAGAGAGGTTGTAGAAGTTGGACAATTACAGAATACAGAACTAGAGACATTTATATAAGTGAAAAATAATGTCTGTGGCCTTATGCAATCATGCTGGGTTTAGAGATTTTAACTTTCTCTTTCCCTCTTTTTTCCTCCCAAGAATAAGGTTTTTTTCTATCACACTTCCCTTCAGGATTTCACTTGTATATATTTTTCCTTCTCAGACCTGTTTATTCCTGTTTTCCCGTTATTAGCCACACTCTCTGAATTTTTAAATTCTTCCACATTTGGTCTTATTCAATTTCCTTCCTTCACCTTCTTCCTTGTTCTTCTCAGCAGCATCCCATTCTCCTCTTATTGGATCTTGCATCAGGATTTTCTTTTTTATGATTTAACATTTGCTTTACACACACAGGGCTTGTATGTTTGTGAGCACACACACCCCCCCATGCTATTGCGTCCCTTTCCTGTGTAATTAAGTTACTAAAGAGTTTGTGATAATGCCTTAGAAAAGCTAATCACAGATTGTCACCCAGAGAACATGGCCATCAAGTCAGACTCAGTTCAAGGGAAACTCAACTTTAGGTTGAGAGCCTTACTGGTAACAAGCACAAAACTGAATTTTCCCTGGAAGAACTGTTTGTCATTGTAGATCCAGGGAGGTATTGTGGTTTGCGAACTCTTCGCAGTCTTGGCCAGTTTCACAACAATGACGGATTCTAAATAGCATTGCAATAAAAAGTGTTATACTCCAGGTAGTCCTTGACTTACGACCACAGTTGAGCCCAAAATTTCTGTTGCCAAGCAAGTGCAGTTGTTAAATGAGTTTTGCCCCATTTTATGAACTTTCTTATCACGGCTGTTCAGTGACTCAGTGCAGTTGTTAAGTTAGTAACCTGGTTGTTAAGTGAATCTGGCTTCCCTAGTGACTTTGCTTGTCAGAAGGTCACAAAAGGTGATCACATGACTGTGCAACGTCATAAAAATGAACCAGTTGCCAAGCAACCAAATTTTGATCATGTGACCATGGGAATGCTACAATAATCATAAGTGTGAAAATGATCATAAGTCACTGTTTTCAGTGTTGTTGTACCTTTGAATGGTCATTATTATTATTATTATTATTATTATTGTTGTTATAATATATTATAATAATATATTATTATTATAATAATAATAGAGCTAGAAGGGACCTTGGAGATCTTCTAGTCCAACCCCCTGCACAGGCAGGAAACCCTATACCATTTCAGACAAATGGTTTTCCAGTCTCTTCTTAAAAACTTCCAGTGTTTGAGCATTCACAACTTCTGGAGGCAGGTTGTTCCACTGATTAATTGTTCTAACTGTCAGGAAGTTTCTCCTTAGTTCTAGGTTGCTTCTCTCTTTGATTAGTTTCCATCCGTTGCTTCTTGTCCTGCCCTCAGGCGCTTTGGAGAATAGCTGGACTCCCTCTTCTTTGTGGCCACCCCTGAGATATTGGAAAACTGCTATCATGACCCCCATTGTCCTTCTTTTCATTAAACTAGACATGCTCAATTCCAGCAACTGTTCTTTATATGTTTTAGCCTCCAGTCCCATAATCAGTGCTTTTTTTTTGTCATATAATGCACTGGAACAAAGTTCCGGCGCCTTTTTTTGATGGGTTTTCCAAGTTTTAAAAATAACTTTTGAAAATTTGATATTTGGTCCACATGGACTTGAATCGCCCTGTCGAGCGTAACATGTCGGCGGCAAAATCATTAAAACGGTACATGCGGGCTGCTTGTGTGTCAGATCCGATTCATGCATACTTCATCTGCACTGGTTGTGATGGTGCTGCTCAGCTTGTGGCAATGCTCGGCTTGTGATTGACCATGTGATCATGTGCTGAGTGCTTACTGCAGGTGGCGACTGTTATGTTTCGTTACACAACTGAAGTGTGGGTGTGTGTATAGTGATTGACTATGTACAAAAGTTAAATAATTTCTTATTTTAAAAAATCGTTGGTCAATTGAAAATCTTTTTTTAATTTTTAGTATAAAATTTACTATGAACATTTGCCTTAAATACAATAAATTAAATTTATGTTAAGAACTGAATATATATTTTTTTCAATAAAAGATAAACAAGATGTAAGTTCCGGCACCTTTTTTCTTACAAAAAAAGCACTGCGCATAATCATCTTTGTTGCTCTTCTCTGTACTCTTTCTAGAGTCTCAACATCTTTTTCACATTGTGGCGACCAAAACTGGATGCAATATTCCAAGTGTGGCCTTACCAAGGCATTATAAAGTGTTGTTAACACTTCACATGATCTTGATTCTATCCCTCTGTTAATGCAGCCTAGCACTGTGTTGGCTTTTTGGCACACTGCTGGCTCATATTTAAGTGATTGTCCACTAGGACTCTGAGATCCCTCTCACAGTTACTACTATTGAGCAAGGTACCACCTATACTATACCTGTGCATTTGGTTTTTCTTGCCTAAATGTAGATCCTTATTTTTTTCACCATTAAATTTCATTTTGTTAGATAGTGCCCAATGTTCAAATCTGTCAAGATCCTCCTGTACCTTAAGTGTTGGCTATTCCTGCCAGCTTGATGTCGTCTGCAAATTTGATGAGTTCCCAATCTATTCCCTCATCCAAATCATTGATGAACATTGTTATGTCCTGGGCCAGCAGGCACAGGCTGCAGCGATTGGCCCGGGCAGACCATGTGGATGCCCGGGACAAGAAAGGCTGCTCCCAGCCTTTGCAATGATTGGCCAGCAAGGTATTGTGCAGGGGGGCTATAAAAGGGGGCCGCACCATTTTAAAATCTGTTCTGTTGGTGTTGCAATAAAGGAGAACTGTTGGAACTCGTTGCTTCGTCTCAATGCCTCTTTTCCTGAAACAGAACATTGGCGATGAGGATGGGATGCCTGCAAGGCAAACAGATTAAGAAGCCAAGCTGACTCACCACAGGGGGGCTTTCAGTTCGGAGAAGTGTGGCTCCTGGAGACTCAGGACTCAGCCTGCCAGCGCTGAGACGCTGGAGGTGAGCTCAGAAAAGGGGGCCCCTTCTCAATCTTTGCAGCAGGAGGCGTGGACGAAGTTCCTGGGCTGAAACGATAGCAAAGATAGGCCGGCTTTCAGAATTTGACACAGCTTACCCAGAATGCTGGAGCTCGTACGTGGCCCGGGTAGAGAACATGGCCTCAAAGCTGCCATGCTGCTGTGTGTGTGTGGGCAAGACACCTTTGAGATTGCGGAGAATCTGGTCACCCCAGCACCACTGGAATCAATCACCTACACAGACTTGAAGAGGATGCTTCGAGAGCATTTTGAACCCAAGCTCTCAGTGATTGCCTGGTGACACGCATTTGAGCAGAGGGACCAGAGGCTTGGTGAGTCTGCAGCAGAGTTTGTTGCGGCCTTGGAAGAGAGACTGCGGGACCGGCTGGTCTGTGGCCTGCCAAGCCGGGAGTTGCAGCAGAAGCTCTTCGCAAAGGAAGGCCTCACGTTCCAAGAAGGCCTTCTCTGTCGGAGCACCCACCCTCTGGAACGAGCTGCCCCCAGAGATCCGGGTGATTCTGGATCTCCCCTCCTTCCGCCGCGCCCTCAAGACTTGGTTGTTTCAGCGGGCAGGACTGGCCTAGGGGTATTTTAAATTGGTTTTAACTAAATTTTAGTAGAAGCGGTCTATTCAAATATTTATTTTTAATCATTTTCTTAAATTTTGTATTTTGTATTGTATTAAGTTGTTTTTAAACTGGCTGTAAGCCGCCCTGAGTCCTCCAGGAGAAGGGCGGGGTATAAATATAATAAAATTCAAATTCAAATTCAAAGATGCCCTGAGGGAAGTTTCAGCCAAAGAAGCAGCAGGCGGAGCTGTGAAGGCCTTGCAGCTCTCCAAGCCCCCTCAAGTTCCAGCCACCATCCATCAAGAGGTTGCTCACAAAGAATCCAAACAGGATCCAGAATTGGAAGTGGACCGGCTGCATCAGACTCCAGGGAGAAGGCCTCACAGAGGGAAGGTCCAGCCAGCATCATCCCCTCGGTGCATCGGGTGTGGAGGCTGCCATCGCCACACAGACTGCCGTTTTTGCTCCGCCATCTGCAGGGCCTATGGTAGGCAAGGCCACATTGCCTCCATCTGTTTGGGTCGCCAGAAGGAACGTTACCCAGAAGAATTGCCTCAAAAAGGTACCAGGGTCCCCAGCCAGAACAGGGTGGGCTTCTGCACATCACGTAGGTGCGTTTTTAGAATGGGGGTCCACAGGCCACTTAGGAAGAAGCTTCACATCAACGTGAAGTTGCAAGGGGTCCCCTTGTCGATGGAGCTGGACACTGGGTCTGCTCTATCGATCATCTCCCTAGACACCTTTAACAAGGTCTGCAGCAGAAGTGGCCTACAGGTGAAACTCAGGCCGTCAAATCTCATCCTCACAGATTTCCAAAATTCCAGAGTCAACGTGAGGGGGGAGGCCACACTCAAGGTGTAGGAATTTTGAGGGGCTACTGGATGTAGTTGTGGTTGGGGGAGACCGTACGAGTCTCATTGGACTCGACTGGTTTGAGGCCCTGGGAATTCAGGTGACTGGAATACACAGCGTGCAAACAACAGGCCTGGCTGGGGTTTGCAAGGAGTTTGCAGATGTGTTTAGTCCAGAACTTGGCTCCTACAAAGGCCCTCCTATTTCTCTGAGGCTAGACCCAGCCATAGCCCCCACACAGGCTGCCCTTTGCTTTAAAGGGTAAAATAGATGCAGAGCTGGATAAACTGATTCAGCAGGGTATCTTAGAATCTGTCGACAGTAGTCCATGGGAAACGCCCATAGTTATGCCACTGAAGGCCAATGGTGAAATCCGAATCTGTGCGGACAACAAGTGCATGCTTAACAAAGCGCTGCAGCAGCATTCGTACCCAGTACCAGTGGTCAGTCACATTCTAGCCTCCCTCAAGGGGGGCCAGATCTTTGCTAAGCTGGACCTGGCTCAGGCCTATCAACAATTGCCAGTTGATGAGGAAACGGCTGAGGCCCAAACTATAGTGACTCACAGGGGGGCATTCAAGGTAAAAAGATTGCAATTTGGAGTAAACATGGCCCCTGGCATCTTCCAGAGTGTAATGGAGCAAATGCTCCGAAATATCCCTGGCGTTTGCCTGTACTTTGACGATGTCCTCATCGCTGGGGACTCAGCTGACAATTTAGCCGAAAGGCTGAGAGGCGTTTTGCTACGTTTCCGCCAAGTGGGGCTGAAGCTTAAGCAAGACAAGTGCAAGATTGGGGTTACCTCCACGGAGTTTCTAGGATTCTGCATTGATGCTCAGGGCATCCACCCTGATGAATCCAAGCTGCAAGCAATTCAGCAGCCCCAAGTCCCAAATCCAAGGGCGAACTTCAGGCCTTTCTGGGACTGCTAAATTTTTACCACTCATTCCTTCCTCACAAGGCTGCAGTGGCTGAGCCGTTACACTGGCTCTTGGACAAACAGGCCCCTTGGCAGTGGACACAAGCACATGAAAAGAGCTTCAAAGAGGTCAAGGCCTTTCTCTCTTCAAATGCGGTCCTCGCACACTTCAATGAGAACTTGCAAGTGTGCATCGCCTGTGATGCGTCCCCTTGTGGGATTGGGGCTGTGTTGTCACTTGAAGGCTGATGGAACACAAGTCCCAATAGCATACTACTCTAGAACCCTATCATCAGCTGAACGCAATTATGCACAGATAGATAGGGAAGCCTTAGCTATAGTGGCTGGCATAAAGAAGTTCCATGACTTTGTATATGGCCGCCACTTCATGGTCTTTACAGACCATAAGCCACTGCTGGGGTTGTTCACAACGAACAAACAAACCCCACACATAATATCCCCATGAATGTTGAGGTAGTCTATCTTCCTGTCTGCATATGACCATACACTGGTTCACAAGCCAGGCAAAGAAATGGGTCATGCAGATGGTCTCAGCAGGTTGCCATTACAGCAGATGGAGGCAGATCCAGCACCTGCCAACCGCATCCTGTCTACTCAGGACTTGCCTAAATCTCCCCTCAGTGCTAGGGACGTGGCTGCAGAAACAGCCACCGATCACACGCTAACACGTGTGCTGACCTGGCGTTGTCTGGATGGCCTGACACATGTCCAGGCTCAGAATTACAGAGCTTCTGGCAGAGGAAGCATGAGATTTCCACCTTCAAGGGGTGTGTCCTATGAGGTAGCCGGGTAGTAATCCCAACCTTATTGAGGACTAGAGTTCTACAGTCTCTGCATGAGGGACATCTGGGAATAATCCGGATGAAGGCGTTAGCGCGCAGCCATCTTTGGTGGCCTGGGCTTGACAAAGACATCGAGGCCCAGGTCGACGGGTGCACTTTTTGTCAACAGTCAAGGCTGGAGATGCCCCAGGCCCCAGTTCATAGGTGGGAGGAGACTTATACCCCATGGTCGAGGGTCCATATCGACTACGCTGGGCCCTTTCAGGGGTAATTCTTCTTAATTCTCATGGACAGCCATTCCAAGTGACTAGAGGTCATGCCTGTCTCCTCCACTACCACTGCTAGGACCATCCAGGTCCTGAGAGAGATCTTCACCGCACATGGACTTCCAGATGTCCTTGTCTCTGACAATGGGCCCCAATTCACATCGTTTGAGTTCAAGGTGTTCCTCCAGGCCAACATGATCCAGCATGCCACATCTGCACCATTCCATCCAGCTTCCAATGGCCAGGCTGAACGAATGGTGCACACAACCAAGGATGCCTTAAAGAGGATCACGCACGGGACCTGGCATCACAGGTTAGCGGACTTTCTTCTTTGCCACCACACCACACCTTGCACAGCTACTGGAAAGAGCCCAGCTGAACTCCGCTGGGTCGCTGCCTCATCACGAAACTGGACAGATTGCACCCAGACCGGGTGGCTTCACAGGTGTCACAGCCATGGGCACCTAAGAGACTACAAGTGGGAGATCCGGTCTGGGCAAGGAACTATGGACCAGGACATCTCTGGGTCACAGCAGTGGTATGCAAGGTCTCTGGGCCACTGTCATATGAAGTGGCCTTGGACGATGGTCATGTGATCCGACGTCACATTGACCAACTGCGCTGGAGGCTTCCCAGCAACTCTTCTGCTCCTAGCCCTGCTCTCGGGGCGGGGAGGAGGACCACAATTACGATTGTGGACCACAGACTCTCCAACATCCCCAGGCTTTCAGCTATTGCTCCAAACAGGGAGTCCACAGAAAGGGGGTTCGCCATGGAGGCAGCTCCGGCCTCTGGCACTCAGGCCACTCCAGCTGCTGGTCTAGGGCTCGAGGGACAGGGCTCCCAAGAGGAGTCCATTGGGGACTTGGGGAATTCCACCCCACCACTGGACTGGGGGAATTCCACCCCCCTAGGAACCCTGGCTTGGATTTAGCAGATCCAGCCAGTCAGCAGCTGGGTGGGTCCCCTGGGGTTTTGGGGCAACAAAGTCCTGGTCTGCCTAGCCTGGCAGGCGAGCTGGCAGGCCAGGCACACACACCGGCCATGAAAAGATCAGGGCGGGCCAGAGGTCCTTCCAATACTTACAAGACTATGTATGGTCCTTGTCAGTTCATGGGTAGGCCTAGTAGTCTGGGTTAAGCATTGCAGCTCAAGGGGAATGGGGAGCATGGCGGTAACAAGACTGTAGTGTTGTGTATATATAGATGCAACGTAAGCAATGTAATGGAGTGTTGGAGTATTTAAAATAATAAGTGTGCCTTATTATTTTAGCCAAGTGGGGAGGGGTGTTATGTCCTGGGCCAGCAGGCACAGGCTGCAGCGATTGGCCCGGGCAGACCATGTGGATGCCCGGGACAAGAAAGGCTGCTCCCAGCCTTTGCAATGATTGGCCAGCAAGGTATTGTGAAGGGGGGCTATAAAAGGGGGTCGCACCATTTTAAAATCTGTTCTGTTGGTGTTGCAATAAAGGAGAACTGTTGGAACTCATTGCTTCGTCTCAATGCCTCTTTTCCTGAAACAGAACAAACATGTTGAAGAGCACTGGGCCCAGAACAGAGCACTGGGGCAATCCACTGCACACTTCCCTCCATGTAGCTGCAGTTCCATTGAGGACCACACGCTGAGTACGCCGGTCAGCCAGCTACGAATCCATCTGTTGGTAATGCTGTCTAACCTGCATTTTCCTATCTTATCAAGTAGTAGGTTGTGATCTACTTTATCAAATGCTTTATTGAAGTCCAAGTAAATTATATCCACAGCATTCCTCTGGTCTGCTAATTTTGTCACCTGCTCAAAGAATGCAATAAGATTTGTCTGGCATGATCTGTTTTTGACAAAGCCATGTTGGCTTTTGGTTATGACTTTGTTTGCCTCTAGGTGTTTGCTGATTCGTTGCTTGATTATGTTTTCCAAAATCTTCCCAGGTATTGAAGTCAGGCTGATAGGTCTATTGTTTCCTAGATACATTTTTCCCCTTTTTTGAACTACATCACTTCTTTTCCAGTCCTCTGGTAGTTCCCCAGTGCTCCAGGATCTTTGAAAGATATAGTTCAGTGGTTCTGAGATCACATCTGCCAGTTTCTTCAGAATCCTGGGATGTATTCCATCTTGTTTTGGTGATTTGAATGAATGGTTGTAACTTGAGGACTATCTGTTCTTATACATTTGCCTTTTGGCCCAGTTCAGTAGGCTAGTTCTTAGTTTTAGTTTTAAAACCAATAAGAACCTGGGACCCAAATACGTGAAAGAATGCCTTTCCTTATAATATTTTAATTGTGCATGTCAGATCTGCAAGGACGACTTTTCTTAAAGCACACACTGACTCTTTTGACTAAAACAACAACCTGTACTATGGGGCCTAAGTAATGGATAATAATGATAGCATGAATTTTGCCTGTAGTTCATTAACTTCTATAAAATACTTTCACTTGGGATGTTTGAAAAATGGATGTGAGAACAGGAAGAGAGAGCTAAATACAATAAACCTGGAGTACTACAGAGCTATATTTCATAAGCAAGTCTGAAGAGGAAGTATATACAAATGAAATACTCTTTTACATAAAGAAGAAAGACTGTGTACATTGAGATGACACACCTTGTTTGGGCAGCTTCCTCTGCTTTGTTTTTAAAATGGGGGAAAATCATTGAAATCTGAGTCCTTTTGTATATCAGAGCTTACAGTAAAAGCGGATTATACAGCAGATAAAGATACAGATATATATTACAGATATAAATATATATTGACATTGCACTTACTGAAGTTGATTGTCATGGCTTGGTTGATTGGCATGATCAGAAGGACACAGTTAATAACTTTCACAGCTAAGGGCCCCATCCCGGAAAGTGTAGAAGACACTGCAGATCGTTTTTTGTGTGTTTGTGTGTGTGTGTTTGTGTGTGTGTGTGTGTGTGTGTGTGTGAGTGTGTGTCATGTAGAATGATAAATTTTAGCTATTGTTATTCGATTGTATATAGCCCTTTATTCTTTTCTATCTATCTGAGTGTTGGAATGTAATTATGGAAAAGGGCTCAGACATTTGTTCATCCATCAGAAAGCTAAGTCTCTGAAAACAGAAAAGAACCACATTTAGTGTGATAAGAGAAACCACCAACAACAACAACAATAAAAAAGCTCAGGTTCAAAAGTGAGATGGGTCTGTGGAGGAAAGAAATCCTGAAAAAAAAATCCCAATGCATGTCTATAGGCTCAGAGAGTTGCTGATTGTTAGAAGTCCTATCAGCCTACTTCATCTATCTCTTGCAGGAAATTTTCAGCTATTGGTTCCCCAGTTTCCTGCTTGAAGTCTCCGATAGGAGAATGCCCATTCTTTGACTCAGTGATGCCCATATATGTGGAAGGAGAGTCAAAAAAGGCCAAGATAGTGATGGAGCTTTACTAGAACTAATAATAATAATAATAAAGTTGGAAGGGACCTTGGAGGTCACCTAGTCCAACCCCCTGCTCAGGCAGGAAACCCTATACCATTTCAGACAAATGGCTGTCCAGTCTCTTCTTAAAAACTTCCAGTGTTGGAGCATTCACCGCTTCTGGAGGCAGGTTGTTCCACTGGTTAATTGTTCTAACTGTCAGGAACTTTCTCCTTA